>NC_052148.1:8187791-8231959 GCF_902713615.1 Scyliorhinus canicula | reverse complement strand
TGTCACCATCAGTAATCTGCTGTCACCATCAGTAACTCTGCTGTCACCATCAGTAATGCTGCTGTCACCATCAGTAACTCTGCTGTCACCATCAGTAACTCTGCTGTCACCATCAGTAACTCTGCTGTCACCATCAGTAATCTGCTGTCACCATCAGTAACTCTGCTGTCACCATCAGTAACTCTGCTGTCACCATCAGTAACTCTGCTGTCACCATCAGTAATGCTGCTGTCACCATCAGTAACTCTGCTGTCACCATCAGTAATGCTGCTGTCACCATCAGTAACTCTGCTGTCACCATCAGTACTCTGCTGTCACCATCAGTAATGCTGCTGTCACCATCAGTAACTCTGCTGTCACCATCAGTAACTCTGCTGTCACCATCAGTAATCTGCTGTCACCATCAGTAACTCTGCTGTCACCATCAGTAACTCTGCTGTCACCATCAGTAACTCTGCTGTCACCATCAGTAATGCTGCTGTCACCATCAGTAACTCTGCTGTCACCATCAGTAATGCTGCTGTCACCATCAGTAATGCTGCTGTCACCATCAGTAACTCTGCTGTCACCATCAGTAATACTGCTGTCACCATCAGTAACTCTGCTGTCACCATCAGTAATGCTGCTGTCACCATCAGTAACTCTGCTGTCACCATCAGTAACTCTGCTGTCACCATCAGTAACTCTGCTGTCACCATCAGTAACTCTGCTGTCACCATCAGTAACTCTGCTGTCACCATCAGTAACTCTGCTGTCACCATCAGTAACTCTGCTGTCACCATCAGTAACTCTGCTGTCACCATCAGTAACTCTGCTGTCACCATCAGTAACTCTGCTGTCACCATCAGTAACTCTGCTGTCACCATCAGTAACTCTGCTGTCACCATCAGTAATGCTGCTGTCACCATCAGTAATGCTGCTGTCACCATCAGTAACTCTGCTGTCACCATCAGTAACTCTGCTGTCACCATCAGTAATGCTGCTGTCACCATCAGTAACTCTGCTGTCACCATCAGTAACTCTGCTGTCACCACCAGTAACTCTGCTGTCACCATCAGTAATGCTGCTGTCACCATCAGTAACTCTGCTGTCACCATCAGTAACTCTGCTGTCACCATCAGTAACTCTGCTGTCACCATCAGTAACTCTGCTGTCACCATCAGTAACTCTGCTGTCACCATCAGTAACTCTGCTGTCACCATCAGTAACTCTGCTGTCACCATCAGTAACTCTGCTGTCACCATCAGTAACTCTGCTGTCACCATCAGTAATGCTGCTGTCACCATCAGTAATGCTGCTGTCACCATCAGTAACTCTGCTGTCACCATCAGTAACTCTGCTGTCACCATCAGTAATGCTGCTGTCACCATCAGTAACTCTGCTGTCACCACCAGTAACTCTGCTGTCACCATCAGTAATGCTGCTGTCACCATCAGTAACTCTGCTGTCACCATCAGTAACTCTGCTGTCACCATCAGTAACTCTGCTGTCACCATCAGTAATGCTGCTGTCACCATCAGTAATGCTGCTGTCACCATCAGTAACTCTGCTGTCACCATCAGTAATGCTGCTGTCACCATCAGTAATGCTGCTGTCACCATCAGTAACTCTGCTGTCACCATCAGTAACTCTGCTGTCACCATCAGTAACTCTGCTGTCACCATCAGTAATGCTGCTGTCACCATCAGTAACTCTGCTGTCACCATCAGTAATGCTGCTGTCACCATCAGTAACTATGCTGTCACCATCAGTAACTCTGCTGTCACCATCAGTAACTCTGCTGTCACCATCAGTAATTCTGCTGTCACCATCAGTAATGCTGCTGTCACCATCAGTAACTCTGCTGTCACCATCAGTAATTCTGCTGTCACCATCAGTAATGCTGCTGTCACCATCAGTAACTCTGCTGTCACCATCAGTAATGCTGCTGTCACCATCAGTAATGCTGCTGTCACCATCAGTAACTCTGCTGTCACCATCAGTAACTCTGCTGTCACCATCAGTAACTCTGCTGTCACCATCAGTAATGCTGCTGTCACCATCAGTAACTCTGCTGTCACCATCAGTAACTCTGCTGTCACCATCAGTAACTCTGCTGTCACCATCAGTAACTCTGCTGTCACCATCAGTAACTCTGCTGTCACCACCAGTAACTCTGCTGTCACCATCAGTAACTCTGCTGTCACCATCAGTAACTCTGCTGTCACCATCAGTAACTCTGCTGTCACCATCAGTAACTCTGCTGTCACCATCAGTAATGCTGCTGTCACCATCAGTAACTCTGCTGTCACCATCAGTAACTCTGCTGTCACCATCAGTAACTGCTGCTGTCACCATCAGTAACTCTGCTGTCACCATCAGTAATGCTGCTGTCACCATCAGTAACTCTGCTGTCACCATCAGTAATGCTGCTGTCACCATCAGTAATGCTGCTGTCACCATCAGTAACTCTGCTGTCACCATCAGTAACTCTGCTGTCACCATCAGTAACTGCTGCTGTCACCATCAGTAACTCTGCTGTCACCATCAGTAACTCTGCTGTCACCATCAGTAACTCTGCTGTCACCATCAGTATCTCTGCTGTCACCATCAGTAACTCTGCTGTCACCATCAGTAACTCTGCTGTCACCATCAGTAACTCTGCTGTCACCATCAGTAATGCTGCTGTCACCATCAGTAACTCTGCTGTCACCATCAGTAACTCTGCTGTCACCATCAGTAATACTGCTGTCACCATCAGTAATGCTGCTGTCACCATCAGTAACTCTGCTGTCACCATCAGTAACTCTGCTGTCACCATCAGTAATGCTGCTGTCACCATCAGTAATGCTGCTGTCACCATCAGTAATGCTGCTGTCACCATCAGTAATGCTGCTGTCACCATCAGTAACTCTGCTGTCACCATCAGTAACTCTGCTGTCACCATCAGTAACTCTGCTGTCACCATCAGTAATGCTGCTGTCACCATCAGTAACTCTGCTGTCACCATCAGTAACTCTGCTGTCACCATCAGTAACTCTGCTGTCACCATCAGTAACTCTGCTGTCACCATCAGTAACTCTGCTGTCACCATCAGTAACTCTGCTGTCACCATCAGTAACTCTGCTGTCACCATCAGTAATGCTGCTGTCACCATCAGTAACTCTGCTGTCACCATCAGTAACTCTGCTGTCACCATCAGTAATGCTGCTGTCACCATCAGTAACTCTGCTGTCACCATCAGTAACTCTGCTGTCACCATCAGTAACTCTGCTGTCACCATCAGTAACTCTGCTGTCACCATCAGTAACTCTGCTGTCACCATCAGTAACTCTGCTGTCACCATCAGTAACGCTGCTGTCACCATCAGTAACTCTGCTGTCACCATCAGTAACTCTGCTGTCACCATCAGTAATGCTGCTGTCACCATCAGTAACTCTGCTGTCACCATCAGTAACTCTGCTGTCACCATCAGTAATGCTGCTGTCACCATCAGTAATGCTGCTGTCACCATCAGTAATGCTGCTGTCACCATCAGTAACTCTGCTGTCACCATCAGTAACTCTGCTGTCACCACCAGTAACTCTGCTGTCACCACCAGTAACTCTGCTGTCACCATCAGTAATGCTGCTGTCACCATCAGTAATACTGCTGTCACCATCAGTGACTCTGCTGTCACCATCAGTAACTCTGCTGTCACCATCAGTAACTCTGCTGTCACCATCAGCAATGCTGCTGTCACCATCAGTGACTCTGCTGTCACCACCAGTAACTCTGCTGTCACCATCAGTAACTCTGCTGTCACCATCAGTAATGCTGCTGTCACCATCAGTAACTCTGCTGTCACCATCAGTAATGCTGCTGTCACCATCAGTAACTCTGCTGTCACCATCAGTAACTCTGCTGTCACCATCAGTAACTCTGCTGTCACCATCAGCAATGCTGCTGTCACCATCAGTAATGCTGCTGTCACCATCAGTAACTCTGCTGTCACCATCAGTAATGCTGCTGTCACCATCAGTAATGCTGCTGTCACCATCAGTAATGCTGCTGTCACCATCAGTAACTCTGCTGTCACCATCAGTAACTCTGCTGTCACCATCAGTAACTCTGCTGTCACCATCAGTAACTCTGCTGTCACCATCAGTAATGCTGCTGTCACCATCAGTAATGCTGCTGTCACCATCAGTAACTCTGCTGTCACCATCAGTAACTCTGCTGTCACCATCAGTAACTCTGCTGTCACCATCAGTAACTCTGCTGTCACCATCAGTAATGCTGCTGTCACCATCAGTAATGCTGCTGTCACCATCAGTAACTCTGCTGTCACCATCAGTAACTCTGCTGTCACCATCAGTAACGCTGCTGTCACCATCAGTAACTCTGCTGTCACCATCAGTAACTCTGCTGTCACCATCAGTAACTCTGCTGTCACCATCAGTAATTCTGCTGTCACCATCAGTAACTCTGCTGTCACCATCAGTAACTCTGCTGTCACCATCAGTAACTCTGCTGTCACCATCAGTAATTCTGCTGTCACCATCAGTAATGCTGCTGTCACCATCAGTAATGCTGCTGTCACCATCAGTAACTCTGCTGTCACCATCAGTAATGCTGCTGTCACCATCAGTAACTCTGCTGTCACCATCAGTAATGCTGCTGTCACCATCAGTAATGCTGCTGTCACCATCAGTAATGCTGCTGTCACCATCAGTAACTCTGCTGTCACCATCAGTAACTCTGCTGTCACCATCAGTAATGCTGCTGTCACCATCAGTAATACTGCTGTCACCATCAGTAATGCTGCTGTCACCATCAGTAACTCTGCTGTCACCATCAGTAACTCTGCTGTCACCATCAGTAACTCTGCTGTCACCATCAGTAACTCTGCTGTCACCATCAGTAACTGCTGCTGTCACCATCAGTAACGCTGCTGTCACCATCAGTAACTCTGCTGTCACCATCAGTAACTCTGCTGTCACCATCAGTAATACTGCTGTCACCATCAGTAATGCTGCTGTCACCATCAGTAACTCTGCTGTCACCATCAGTAACTCTGCTGTCACCATCAGTAACTCTGCTGTCACCATCAGTAACTCTGCTGTCACCATCAGTAACTCTGCTGTCACCATCAGTAACTCTGCTGTCACCATCAGTAATGCTGCTGTCACCATCAGTAACTCTGCTGTCACCATCAGTAACTCTGCTGTCACCATCAGTAACTCTGCTGTCACCATCAGTAACTCTGCTGTCACCATCAGTAACTCTGCTGTCACCATCAGTAATGCTGCTGTCACCATCAGTACTCTGCTGTCACCATCAGTAACTCTGCTGTCACCATCAGTAATGCTGCTGTCACCATCAGTAACTCTGCTGTCACCATCAGTAACTCTGCTGTCACCATCAGTAATGCTGCTGTCACCATCAGTACTCTGCTGTCACCACCAGTAACTCTGCTGTCACCATCAGTAACTCTGCTGTCACCATCAGTAATGCTGCTGTCACCATCAGTGACTCTGCTGTCACCACCAGTAACTCTGCTGTCACCATCAGTAACTCTGCTGTCACCATCAGTAATGCTGCTGTCACCATCAGTAACTCTGCTGTCACCATCAGTAATGCTGCTGTCACCATCAGTAACTCTGCTGTCACCATCAGTAACTCTGCTGTCACCATCAGTAATGCTGCTGTCACCATCAGTAACTCTGCTGTCACCATCAGTAACTCTGCTGTCACCATCAGTAATGCTGCTGTCACCACCAGTAACTCTGCTGTCACCATCAGTAACTCTGCTGTCACCATCAGCAATGCTGCTGTCACCATCAGTAATGCTGCTGTCACCATCAGTAACTCTGCTGTCACCATCAGTAACTCTGCTGTCACCATCAGTAACTCTGCTGTCACCATCAGTAACTCTGCTGTCACCATCAGTAATACTGCTGTCACCATCAGTAACTCTGCTGTCACCATCAGTAACTCTGCTGTCACCATCAGTAACTCTGCTGTCACCATCAGTAATGCTGCTGTCACCATCAGTAATGCTGCTGTCACCACCAGTAACTCTGCTGTCACCATCAGTAACTCTGCTGTCACCATCAGTAACTCTGCTGTCACCATCAGTAACTCTGCTGTCACCATCAGTAACTCTGCTGTCACCACCAGTAACTCTGCTGTCACCATCAGTAACTCTGCTGTCACCATCAGTAACTCTGCTGTCACCATCAGTAATTCTGCTGTCACCATCAGTAACTCTGCTGTCACCATCAGTAACTCTGCTGTCACCATCAGTAACTCTGCTGTCACCATCAGTAATTCTGCTGTCACCATCAGTAATGCTGCTGTCACCATCAGTAATGCTGCTGTCACCATCAGTAACTCTGCTGTCACCATCAGTAATGCTGCTGTCACCATCAGTAACTCTGCTGTCACCATCAGTAATGCTGCTGTCACCATCAGTAATGCTGCTGTCACCATCAGTAATGCTGCTGTCACCATCAGTAACTCTGCTGTCACCATCAGTAACTCTGCTGTCACCATCAGTAATGCTGCTGTCACCATCAGTAATACTGCTGTCACCATCAGTAATGCTGCTGTCACCATCAGTAACGCTGCTGTCACCATCAGTCACTCTGCTGTCACCATCAGTAACTCTGCTGTCACCACCAGTAATACTGCTGTCACCATCAGTAATGCTGCTGTCACCATCAGTAACTCTGCTGTCACCATCAGTCACTCTGCTGTCACCATCAGTAACTCTGCTGTCACCATCAGTAACTCTGCTGTCACCATCAGTAACTCTGCTGTCACCATCAGTAATGCTGCTGTCACCATCAGTAACTCTGCTGTCACCATCAGTAATGCTGCTGTCACCATCAGTAACTCTGCTGTCACCATCAGTCACTCTGCTGTCACCATCAGTAACTCTGCTGTCACCATCAGTAACTCTGCTGTCACCACCAGTAACTCTGCTGTCACCATCAGTAACTCTGCTGTCACCATCAGTAACTCTGCTGTCACCATCAGTAACTCTGCTGTCACCACCAGTAACTCTGCTGTCACCATCAGTAATGCTGCTGTCACCATCAGTAATGCTGCTGTCACCATCAGTAATGCTGCTGTCACCATCAGTAACTCTGCTGTCACCATCAGTAACTCTGCTGTCACCATCAGTAACTCTGCTGTCACCATCAGTAACTCTGCTGTCACCATCAGTAATGCTGCTGTCACCATCAGTAATCTCTGCTGTCACCATCAGTAACTCTGCTGTCACCATCAGTAACTCTGCTGTCACCATCAGTAACTCTGCTGTCACCATCAGTAACTCTGCTGTCACCATCAGTAACTCTGCTGTCACCATCAGTAACTCTGCTGTCACCATCAGTAATGCTGCTGTCACCATCAGTAATGCTGCTGTCACCATCAGTAACTCTGCTGTCACCATCAGTAACTCTGCTGTCACCACCAGTAATGCTGCTGTCACCACCAGTAACTCTGCTGTCACCATCAGTAACTCTGCTGTCACCATCAGTAATACTGCTGTCACCATCAGTAATGCTGCTGTCACCATCAGTAACTCTGCTGTCACCATCAGTAACTCTGCTGTCACCATCAGTAACTCTGCTGTCACCACCAGTAATGCTGCTGTCACCATCAGTAACTCTGCTGTCACCATCAGTAACTCTGCTGTCACCATCAGTAACTCTGCTGTCACCATCAGTAACTCTGCTGTCACCATCAGTAACTCTGCTGTCACCATCAGTAATGCTGCTGTCACCAATCAGTAATGCTGCTGTCACCATCAGTAACTCTGCTGTCACCATCAGTAACTCTGCTGTCACCATCAGTAATGCTGCTGTCACCACCAGTAACTCTGCTGTCACCATCAGTAACTCTGCTGTCACCACCAGTAACTCTGCTGTCACCATCAGTAACTCTGCTGTCACCATCAGTAACTCTGCTGTCACCACCAGTAACTCTGCTGTCACCATCAGTGACTCTGCTGTCACCATCAGTAACTCTGCTGTCACCATCAGTAACTCTGCTGTCACCATCAGTAATGCTGCTGTCACCATCAGTAATGCTGCTGTCACCATCAGTAATACTGCTGTCACCATCAGTAACTCTGCTGTCACCACCAGTAACTCTGCTGTCACCATCAGTAATGCTGCTGTCACCATCAGTAACTCTGCTGTCACCATCAGTAACTCTGCTGTCACCATCAGTAATGCTGCTGTCACCATCAGTAACTCTGCTGTCACCATCAGTAACTCTGCTGTCACCATCAGTAACTCTGCTGTCACCATCAGTAACTCTGCTGTCACCATCAGTAATGCTGCTGTCACCATCAGTAACTCTGCTGTCACCATCAGTAACTCTGCTGTCACCATCAGTAATGCTGCTGTCACCATCAGTAACTCTGCTGTCACCATCAGTAACTCTGCTGTCACCATCAGTAACTCTGCTGTCACCATCAGTAACTCTGCTGTCACCATCAGTAACTCTGCTGTCACCATCAGTAACTCTGCTGTCACCATCAGTAATGCTGCTGTCACCATCAGTAACTCTGCTGTCACCATCAGTAACTCTGCTGTCACCATCAGTAATGCTGCTGTCACCATCAGTAACTCTGCTGTCACCATCAGTAACTCTGCTGTCACCATCAGTAACTCTGCTGTCACCATCAGTAACTCTGCTGTCACCATCAGTAATGCTGCTGTCACCATCAGTAACTCTGCTGTCACCATCAGTAACTCTGCTGTCACCATCAGTAACTCTGCTGTCACCATCAGTAACTCTGCTGTCACCATCAGTAATGCTGCTGTCACCATCAGTAACTCTGCTGTCACCATCAGTAATGCTGCTGTCACCATCAGTAATGCTGCTGTCACCATCAGTAACTCTGCTGTCACCATCAGTAACTCTGCTGTCACCATCAGTAACTCTGCTGTCACCATCAGTAACTCTGCTGTCACCATCAGTAACTCTGCTGTCACCATCAGTAACTCTGCTGTCACCATCAGTAATGCTGCTGTCACCATCAGTAATGCTGCTGTCACCATCAGTAACTCTGCTGTCACCATCAGTAACTCTGCTGTCACCATCAGTAATGCTGCTGTCACCATCAGTAACTCTGCTGTCACCATCAGTAATGCTGCTGTCACCATCAGTAACTCTGCTGTCACCATCAGTAATGCTGCTGTCACCATCAGTAACTCTGCTGTCACCATCAGTAACTCTGCTGTCACCATCAGTAACTCTGCTGTCACCATCAGTAACTCTGCTGTCACCATCAGTAACTCTGCTGTCACCATCAGTAACTCTGCTGTCACCATCAGTAACTCTGCTGTCACCATCAGTAACTCTGCTGTCACCATCAGTAACTCTGCTGTCACCATCAGTAACTCTGCTGTCACCATCAGTAACTCTGCTGTCACCATCAGTAATGCTGCTGTCACCATCAGTAACTCTGCTGTCACCATCAGTAACTCTGCTGTCACCATCAGTAATGCTGCTGTCACCATCAGTAACTCTGCTGTCACCATCAGTAACTCTGCTGTCACCACCAGTAACTCTGCTGTCACCATCAGTAACTCTGCTGTCACCATCAGTAATGCTGCTGTCACCATCAGTAACTCTGCTGTCACCATCAGTAATGCTGCTGTCACCATCAGTAACTCTGCTGTCACCATCAGTAACTCTGCTGTCACCATCAGTAATTCTGCTGTCACCATCAGTAATGCTGCTGTCACCATCAGTAATGCTGCTGTCACCACCAGTAACTCTGCTGTCACCATCAGTAATGCTGCTGTCACCACCAGTAATGCTGCTGTCACCATCAGTAACTCTGCTGTCACCACCAGTAACACTGCTGTCACCATCAGTAACACTGCTGTCACCATCAGTAATGCTGCTGTCACCATCAGTAACACTGCTGTCACTATCAGTAACTCTGCTGTCACCATCAGTAACTCTGCTGTCACCATCAGTAACACTGCTGTCACCATCAGTAATGCTGCTGTCACCATCAGTAACTCTGCTGTCACCATCAGTAATGCTGCTGTCACCATCAGTAATGCTGCTGTCACCATCAGTAACTCTGCTGTCACCATCAGTAACTCTGCTGTCACCACCAGTAACTCTGCTGTCACCATCAGTAATACTGCTGTCACCAACAGTAATGCTGCAGTCACCATCAGTAACTCTGCTGTCACCATCAGTAATGCTGCTGTCACCATCAGTAATGCTGCTGTCACCATCAGTAACTCTGCTGTCACCATCAGTAACTCTGCTGTCACCATCAGTAACTCTGCTGTCACCATCAGTATCTCTGCTGTCACCATCAGTAACTCTGCTGTCACCACCAGTAATGCTGCTGTCACCATCAGTAACTCTGCTGTCACCATCAGTAACTCTGCTGTCACCATCAGTGACTCTGCTGTCACCATCAGTAACTCTGCTGTCACCATCAGTAACTCTGCTGTCACCACCAGTAACTCTGCTGTCACCATCAGTAACTCTGCTGTCACCATCAGTAATGCTGCTGTCACCATCAGTAACTCTGCTGTCACCATCAGTAACTCTGCTGTCACCATCAGTAATGCTGCTGTCACCATCAGTAACTCTGCTGTCACCATCAGTAACTCTGCTGTCACCATCAATAATGCTGCTGTCACCATCAGTAACTCTGCTGTCACCATCAGTAACTCTGCTGTCACCATCAGTAATGCTGCTGTCACCATCAGTAACTCTGCTGTCACCACCAGTAATGCTGCTCTAACCATCAGTAACTTTGCTGTCACCATCAGTAATGCTGCTGTCACCATCAGTAACTCTGCTGTCACCATCAGTAATGCTGCTGTCACCATCAGTAATGCTGCTGTCACCATCAGTAACTCTGCTGTCACCATCAGTAACTCTGCTGTCACCATCAGTAACTCTGCTGTCACCATGAGTAACTCTGCTGTCACCATCAGTAACTCTGCTGTCACCATCAGTAATGCTGCTGTCACCATCAGTAACTCTGCTGTCACCATCAGTAATGCTGCTGTCACCATCAGTAATGCTGCTGTCACCATCAGTAACTCTGCTGTCACCATCAGTAATGCTGCTGTCACCATCAGTAACTCTGCTGTCACCATCAGTAACTCTGCTGTCACCATCAGTAATGCTGCTGTCACCATCAGTAATGCTGCTGTCACCATCAGTAACTCTGCTGTCACCATCAGTATCTCTGCTGTCACCATCAGTAATGCTGCTGTCACCATCAGTAATGCTGCTGTCACCACCAGTAACTCTGCTGTCACCATCAGTAATGCTGCTGTCACCATCAATAACTCTGCTGTCACCATCAGTAATGCTGCTGTCACCATCAGTAACTCTGCTGTCACCATCAGTAATGCTGCTGTCACCATCAGTAACTCTGCTGTCACCATCAGTAACTCTGCTGTCACCATCAGTAACTCTGCTGTCACCATCAGTAACTCTGCTGTCACCATCAGTAATGCTGCTGTCACCATCAGTAACTCTGCTGTCACCATCAGTATCTCTGCTGTCACCATCAGTAATGCTGCTGTCACCATCAGTAACTCTGCTGTCACCATCAGTAATGCTGCTGTCACCATCAGTAACTCTGCTGTCACCATCAGTAACTCTGCTGTCACCATCAGTAACTCTGCTGTCACCATCAGTAATGCTGCTGTCACCATCAGTAACTCTGCTGTCACCATCAGTAACTCTGCTGTCACCACCAGTAACTCTGCTGTCACCATCAGTAACTCTGCTGTCACCACCAGTAACTCTGCTGTCACCATCAGTAATGCTGCTGTCACCATCAGTAATGCTGCTGTCACCATCAGTAACTCTGCTGTCACCATCAGTAACTCTGCTGTCACCATCAGTGACTCTGCTGTCACCACCAGTAATGCTGCTGTCACCATCAGTAACTCTGCTGTCACCATCAGTAATGCTGCTGTCACCATCAGTAATGCTGCTGTCACCATCAGTAACTCTGCTGTCACCATCAGTAATGCTGCTGTCACCATCAGTAACTCTGCTGTCACCATCAATAATGCTGCTGTCACCGTCAGTAACTCTGCTGTCACCATCAGTAACTCTGCTGTCACCATCAGTAACTCTGCTGTCACCATCAGTAATGCTGCTGTCACCATCAGTAACTCTGCTGTCACCATCAGTAACTCTGCTGTCACCATCAGTAATGCTGCTGTCACCATCAGTAATGCTGCTGTCACCGTCAGTAACTCTGCTGTCACCATCAGTAACTCTGCTGTCACCATCAGTAATGCTGCTGTCACCATCAGTAACTCTGCTGTCACCATCAGTAATGCTGCTGTCACCATCAGTAACTCTGCTGTCACCACCAGTAATGCTGCTGTCACCATCAGTAAATCTGCTGTCACCATCAGTAACTCTGCTGTCACCATCAGTAATGCTGCTGTCACCATCAGTAATGCTGCTGTCACCATCAGTAATGCTGCTGTCACCATCAGTAACTCTGCTGTCACCATCAGTAACTCTGCTGTCACCATCAGTAACTCTGCTGTCAACATCAGTAATACTGCTGTCACCATCAGTAACTCTGCTGTCACCATCAGCAATGCTGCTGTCACCATCAGTAACTCTGCTGTCACCATCAGTAACTCTGCTGTCACCATCAGTAATGCTGCTGTCACCATCAGTAACTCTGCTGTCACCATCAGTAACTCTGCTGTCACCATCAGTATCTCTGCTGTCACCATCAGTAACTCTGCTGTCACCATCAGTAACGCTGCTGTCACCATCAGTAACTCTGCTGTCACCACCAGTAATGCTGCTGTCACCATCAGTAACTCTGCTGTCACCATCAGTATCTCTGCTGTCACCATCAGTAACTCTGCTGTCACCATCAGTAACTCTGCTGTCACCATCAGTAACTCTGCTGTCACTATCAGTAACTCTGCTGTCACCATCAGTAACTCTGCTGTCACCATCAGTAATGCTGCTGTCACCATCAGTAACTCTGCTGTCACCATCAGTAACTCTGCTGTCACCATCAGTAATGCTGCTGTCACCATCAGTAACTCTGCTGTCACCATCAGTAACACTGCTGTCACCATCAGTAACTCTGCTGTCACCATCAGTAATGCTGCTGTCACCACCAGTAACTCTGCTGTCACCATCAGTAATGCTGCTGTCACCATCAGTAATGCTGCTGTCACCATCAGTAATGCTGCTGTCACCATCAGTAACGCTGCTGTCACCATCAGTAACTCTGCTGTCACCATCAGTAACTCTGCTGTCACCATCAGTAATGCTGCTGTCACCATCAGTAACTCTGCTGTCACCATCAGTAACTCTGCTGTCACCATCAGTAACTCTGCTGTCACCATCAGTAACTCTGCTGTCACCATCAGTAATGCTGCTGTCACCATCAGTAACTCTGCTGTCACCATCAGTAATACTGCTGTCACCATCAGTAACTCTGCTGTCACCATCAGTAACGCTGCTGTCACCATCAGTAACTCTGCTGTCACCATCAGTAATGCTGCTGTCACCATCAGTAACTCTGCTGTCACCATCAGTAACTCTGCTGTCACCATCAGTAACTCTGCTGTCACCATCAGTAATGCTGCTGTCACCATCAGTAACTCTGCTGTCACCATCAGTAATGCTGCTGTCACCATCAGTAACTCTGCTGTCACCATCAGTAACTCTGCTGTCACCGTCAGTAACTCTGCTGTCACCATCAGTAACTCTGCTGTCACCACCAGCAATGCTGCTGTCACCACCAGTAACTCTGTTGTCACCATCAGTAACTCTGTTGTCATAACCAATAATCCTTTGTAAGGTGTGGTGCGGAGAACTGCTCACAGTAATCCAAGTGGAGTCTAACAGGGTTTTGCATAGCTGCAGCATAACCCTTGTGTCTTTATACTCCATTCACCTTGATATTGGGGCTGGTTTAGCACACTGGACTAAATAGCTGGCTTGTTTTGCAGAACAAGGCTGTGCGTGGGTTTGATTCCCGTACCAGCCTCCCCGAACAGGCACTGGAATGTAGCGACTAGGGGCTTTTCACAGTAACTTCATTGAAGCCTACTCGTGACAATAAGTTATTATTATATAAAGACTGGCATACTATTAACCTTTTCCTGCTCTTGTTTGTGACATTTTAAGGATTCGGCACCTGAACCCCCAAATTTCTTTGGACATCGACTGTACCTGACCTATTTCCAATCAGAAGGTATCCTGCTCTATCCTTCTCTTGCTCCAAAACAGACATTGAATTCCACCTGCCACAAATCTGCCCGTTTGCCTATTCTGACCCTCACTTCAGTATCTGTTCTCACAGGAGGCTCTGGCTTATTTCCAATGCTATGAAGTTGCTGCTTTACCTAAAATTTTCATTGCCGTCTACCTCAGGCTCCAGTAAAAGTTTCCAAATCGCAAGTTAATCGCTAAACGTTGAGTAAACATTCCCCTCTGGACATGAAGTTAGACTCTGCACTGTCAGGCTGAGCTGAATTCATGGAGCTCTCTCTGCTCTTCGCCCAGCTCCTTTCTCTGGCCGCTCACCCTGTCTGGTTCACAGTTTCCATTGTCCTGTTTCTCGTTGTCAGGTTGCAACGGAGAGGATGGTGGAGGACCAGAGACTGCCCAGTGGATCTCAATGGCAAAACGGCCATTGTCACTGGAGCTAATACAGGTAAGAGTTTATATCATCGTTGCTCAGCCAGTAATACATTCCTTCCTGATTCAGAGCTCTCAGGCTCAATCCTGATCCTCGACCTTAGCCCTGTCTTTCCGTGTGAAGGGTCTGCTGCATTGACAAAGGTGCTGTCCTGCAGATCAAATATTAAACCAAAGCTCCAATGCTGGTTCAGACCTTTTCTCTTTCTCTCGTTGCATGGGCGGAATTCTCCGACCCCCCCGCAGGGTCGGGGAATCGCCCAGGGCCGGCGTAAATCCCACCCCCGCCGTGGCCGGAAGTTTCCGCCACCCAGGAATCGGCGGGGGCGGGAATCACGGCGCGCCGATCGGCGGGCCCCCCCCCCCCCGCGGCAATTCTCCGGCCCGCGATGGGCCGAAGTCCCGCCGCTGACAGGCCTCTCCCGCCGGCGTGAATCGGAGCACCTCTGGTGCCGGCGGGAGCAGGCGGCGCGAGCGGGCCCCGGGGTCCTGGGGGGTCACGGGGTGATCGGACCCCGGGGGATTCCCCCACGGTGGCCTGGCCCGCGATCGGGGCCCATCAATCGGCGGGTGGGCCAGTGCCGTGGGGGCACTCTTTTTCTTCCGCCACCACCACGGCCTCCACCATGGTGGAGGTGGAAGAGAACCCCCCCCACCGCGCATGCCCCAGTGTGTCACCGGCGAAGGCCTTTCAGCCAGCCCCGATGCTGGGCGGCAGGCGTCAAAGGCCTTTGGCACCGATTTTGCCGCCAGTCAGCATGGCGCCAACCACTCCGGCACAGGCCTAGCCCCTAAAGGTGCGGAGAATTCTGCACCTTTGGGGAGGCCCGATGCCGGAGTGGTTGGCGCCACTCTGCTACGCCGGGACCCCCTGCCCCGCCGGGTAGGGGAGAATCCCGACCCATATCTCTATCGTGTCAGGAATGTCACGCCGATGATATCAGCGAGGGTATCTCAAGTTGAAACACCAGATCATGGGGCTGCCATGCTGTTGTTTTTGTAATGATGTGCGAAGAATAATAGTCCAGTCATCGTGCAGCAATTATTAAAGACTATTTATTAAATTAAAGAAAAGACAACTGCACACGGACAGGATTACCGCACACTAGCCAATTATGTATATGAATTATGTCATGTGAGAGTACTTTTAAGAAATGGATGTTTCAGCAATGTATCTTTAAGAAATGGAGCAGCTCATATTACTGAAGTGATGTCAGAGGGTGGGGGGAACTGAGCTCACTTCTGGCTTTAGTTTCAGTTTGAGAGAGAGCAGCTGAAAAGTGCCTGGCTGGTTTGCTGTGAGCTGTTTGAAAGGAGAAAGCCGGTTTTGAGGAAAAGAGCTTGGGTGTGTCTGTGTTTGCAGTGAGATGGATCTGCTGTGATCTCTGCCAGGAAAGACTATCTCTGAATCATTTGGGTGATTTAAGATCATCTTAGTAATGTCTTTAATCTGGTGTGTTCCTGTTGTTAAAGGTGAAGTCTTTTGGAGGTTTGAAGGAACATTTTGAGGGATTATTTAGTGTTGTATTATTTTCGGGGTTATCTTTGAAGAAAGGGCTGTTAAGGGATCCAATGTTTATTTGAAAAGGTTAAGTTGAGTTCCTGGAATAAACATTGTTTTGTGTTTAAAAACCCACATGTCCATAATTGTAATACCACACCTGGGGAACAAGCCGTGTGCTTCAAAAGCAACAATACATTAAAGGGAGAGGTTGGTTGAACTCCATAATACACTTTGGGGTTCTGAAAACACCGCTCCCATCACAATTACTAAACACACACACAGTTTATGTAGAATCCTTGTTGCTAAATATTGTCTACAATCCTTGGATTCCTAAAGACTCCCCTTTTCCCCAAACAACATCCAAATTAAATAAATCCATCAGTCAAATCCAGTTTATAGTTACCACATAATACAAAATGAGAAGATAATATAAACAAGATAAAAGCACGGTAGCATTGTGGATAGCACAATTGCTTCACAGCTCCAGGGTCCCAGGTTCGAATCCGGCTTGGGTCACTGTCTGTGCGGAGTCTGCACATCCTCCCCGTGTGTGTGTGGGTTTCCTCCGGGTGCTCCGGTTTCCTCCCACAGTCCAAAGATGTGCAGGTTAGGTGGATTGGCCATGCTAAATTGCCCTCAGTGCCCAAAATTGCCTTTAGTGTTGGGTGGGGTTACTGGGTTATGGGGATAGGGTGGAGGTGTTGACCTTGGGTAGGATGCTCTTTCCAGGAGCCGGTGCAGACTCGATGGGCCGAATGGCCTCCTTCTGCACTGTAAATTCTATGTAAAAAAAGCAACAACGCTATATAATTAGCAAAATGACGTAAATAAAAAGTAAAAAAAAGCAAACAAATTGTGGGGGTGGGGTAAAAGCTGGGGAAGTGTATATACATCAAGGTACCGGAGAGACCTGGAGAGACAATTACAGTATACCTGTACACACGTCTTGTGTATTCTTCCGGTTTTTTGTTAAACAGAGTACAAACAACACAGGGGGGGCGGGGGGTTGGGGGGGGGGGGGGGGGCGGGGGGGGGGGGGGGCTGCTGGGTGATGCCCCTGATGTTGCTTGCTTCCCCCGGTCGGTTTTTCCTGTTGTTGTGCATTTGCCTCTGCTTCGGCCGTTCGTCGTTTCCTCCTCCTGTACTGTGTCACTCTCTGTTGCTGTGTTTGTCATGGTCGTTGTCATTTCTTCCAGTTTGTGTCCCCTCATCTTTCCCCCCCCCCCTCTCTGGTTCCCCTCTATTGTTCTTTGCCCCCCTGCCCTTCCTTCTCCCCCCCCCCCCCTTCCCCCTCTCCCTCCTTGTAGGTCACCTTTCTATTCTATTGTGTTTATCTATCCCCTCTTGCACTGCTCCCCCGCCCTCCTGGATCTTTCCCTCCTTCCTTCTCTTTTCTCATGTTTTGGCTACTTTCCCCTGGCTCTTGGCTACTTGGTTATTTATCAGCCTGTTTGTTGGCCACAAACAAGCCCCGGAACAGTTGGGTGAATGGCTCCCATGTTCTGAAGAAGCCATCGGATGGCGAGTTTGATTTTCTCAATTTGAAGAGATTCCGAGAGGTCGGACAGCCAGTCTGCAGCTCTGGGAGGTGCTGCTGACCGCCAGCCAAACAGGATTCTACGGCGGGCGATCAGGGAGGCAAAGGCAAGGGCGTCCGCCCTCCTCCCCAGGAATAGATCTGGCTGGTCTGAAACCCCGAAGACCGCCACTATCGGCCATGGCTCCACCCTCACCCCCACCACTTTGGACATAGCCTCGAAGAAGGCTGTCCAGTACTCCACAAGTCTGGGGCAAGACCAGAACATGTGGGCGTGGTTGGCCGGGCCTACTTGGCACCGTTCACATCTATCCTCCACCTCCGGGAAGAACCTACTCATTCGGGTTCTTGTTAAGTGGGCTCTATGTACCACCTTTAGTTGCGTCAGGCTGAGCCTTGCACACGCGGAGGTGGAGTTGACCCTATGCAGTGCTTCACTCCAGAGTCTCACCTTACTTCGAGCCCCAGGTCTGTCGTGATATGTATCACTGTATTTACACAAGGGGTTAATGTAAATACACTACAATGAAGTAACCACTAGAGGGAGCACCGGCGATGTATATAATGGGCAGGCAGGAAGTCAGAGGACACAGGAATGGCAGCTGGTGAGCAGGACACAGACAGGCTGGATAGAGAATGAACTCACACAATAAAGCATCTACTTCAACTGTAAGACTACGAGCTTTATTCAGACACAAGGCCAATACAAGGTCTTCCTCTCATTTCTTCCTCGACATGTCCAGTACGGTGTCGACCCTCTCCACCAGTCATTCGTACATGTCGCTACAATTTCCTTTACCTAGAATGTTTGTGTCCAGGAGCCCTTCTAATAGTGTCTGTCGTGGTGGTCGTGGGTATGTCCTTGTCTCCTTCCGGAGGAAGTTTTTAAGTTGCAGGTACCTTAGTTCGTTGCCCCTAGCTAGCTGGAATTTCTCTGTCAGTTGGTCCAGTGATGTGACCCTGACTGTCAGTGTCCCCCGTCATGTCTCCACTTTTTAAAGGTGGTGTCAGTCAGTGCTGGTGTGAACCTATGGTTGTTGCTGATGGGGGCTTTGTCGGACAGTTTGGTCAGGCCAAATTGCTGCCGCAGTTGGTTCCATGTCTGGAGGGTGGCTATCAGCACCGGGCTGCTGGAGTGTTGTTTGGGTGGGGATGGGAGTGCTGCCGTGGCGAGGGCCCGGAGGGAGGTCCCCATGCAGGAGGCCTCCTCCGCACGCACCCACTCAGCTTCTGGCTCCTGGATCCATCCCCTTACTCGCTCGGCTGTTGCCGCCAATGGTAGAATTGTAGGTTTGGGAGTGCTAGCCACCCCCCCTGGACGTTGTTTTCTGTAGGACCTTCTTTGGGATCCCAGCATTTCTTCCCCCCCCATACAAATGCCATGATTAATTCCCGTACCGGCCTCCCCGAACAGGCGCCAGTATGTGGCGACTAGGGGCGTTTCACAGTAACTTCATTGAAGCCTACTTGTGACAATAAGCGATTTTCATTTCATTTCATTTAATTTGTCCAGTGAGTTGAAAAAGGCTTTGCCCCCCCCCCCCCCCCCCCCTTTGTGGGTTCACCAGGAAGATCTCACTTTTAGAACCTAGAGTATACAGTGTAGAAGGAGGCCATTCGGCCCATAGAATCTGCACCGACCCACTTAAGCCCTCACTTCCATCCTATCCCCGTAACCCAATAACCCCTCCTAACGTTTTTGGTCACTAAGGGCAATTTATCATGGCCAATCCACCTAACCTGCACGTCTTTGAACTGCGGGAGGAAACCGGAGCACCCGGAGGAAACCCACACAGACACGGGGAGAACGTGCAGACTCCACACAGACAGTGACCCGAGGTCGGAATTCTCGGATCCTCCCCCTCACTGCCACCGGCAGTTGGAGTCCGAGAATCAAGCCCATCATTTAATTCAAGGCGGTTCAGAGAAGGTTCACTCGGATGGTCCCCGGAATGGAGGGATTGTCTTCTGAGCAAAGGTTAAACAGGTTGGGACCCTACTCATTGGAATTTACAAGAATGAGAGGTGAACTCACGGAAACAAATAGGGACTGGAGGCGGTAAATGCTGAGAGGCTGTTTCCCCTTGTCGGAGAGTCCAGGACCAGAGGGCAGAGTCTGAGAATAAAGGGGTGCCAATGTTACACTGGGACGAGGAGGAATTTCCTCTCTGAGGGTTGTGAATTTTTGGATCTCCTTACCACAGAGAGCTTTGGGAGCAGAGTCCTTGTGTATATTTAAGGCTGAGATAGATTTTTGATCAGTGAGGGAATCAAGGGTTACGGGGTAAGGGCAGGAAAGTGGACGTGGGCAATGTCGGATCAGCCATGATCCTATTGAATGGCAGAGCAGGCTCGAGGGGCCGAATGGCCTACTCCTGTTCCTATTTCATATGTTCTTACGGTCTTATTGTCGAAGTCGTGATCTCGCAATACATAAATATGTGTCGCCTTTATGATGGAATTTACATTGTCTTGGGCAGCGATATCTGTGATGCATTAAATGTTGACAGAACACATTACAATCTTATCTTTCCACTTTTCCCATTATTAATTAAACACCCCCCCCCCCCCCCCCCCCCGGCCTCACCCCCCTCCCCCCCCCCACCCACCCTCGGCCTCACCCCCCCCCCCCCAATCCTCCTCCACACCCCCACCTCTACTCCACCCCATCATCTCAAATTAGACCATCAGACCATAATACCATTAGATATAGGAGCAGAATTAGGCCATTCAGCCCATCTAGCCTGCTCCGTCATCCCTGTGATCCCTGATCCCCTTGTTAATCATGGATTTCTCATGGATATTTTTCATGGATCTGCCCAGCAGTAAAACGAATTTACCAAAGCACGATAGGATGTGATGTGTTGAGTTATGAACGCCTGGTCCGTCCGGCTGGTTTAGCTCACTGGGCTAAATCACTGGCTTTTAAAGCCGACCAAGGCAGGCCAGCAGCACGGTTCGATTCCCGTACCAGCCTCCCCGAACAGGCGCCGGAATGTGGCGACTAGGGGCTTTTCACAGTAACTTCATTTGAAGCCTACTCGTGACAACAAGCGGTTTTCATTTTTCATTCATTTCACAATGGCCAAGGTGACTTCCGGTGGTGACTTCAGCCATGGGGTAAACGGTCGCACATCCAGCAGCCCTCGCCCTTAGTGGTTTTTTTAATGGTGTTTAAGCCGGAGTTTTCAGGAAATTTCTCAACATAAGTTGATCGAAAGGAAAGGAAAAGGAATCGTGTCCAAATAAGAGTCGCAAAAGAAGAAACCAAAAGATGAGTGAAAGCGAGGTTCAGAGGTCATCGAGCTCAATGGTAACGAGACAAAGCGTGTCCACGCCAGCTCGCTGGCCGATGGAGCAATGGGTCGAGTACCTGGATGAGAAGTTTGCCCGGCATCGCAAGGAGTATGCAGATGACATAACCCAGATGATAGCCTCGGTTAAGGAGGTGGTTGACTGGGCGGAGGAGAAAATGACGACCCAGGGACAGGAGATTCTAAAGCTGCAGGGGCTGGCGACTGACTGAGAGGAGGAGTCCACGGCAATGGCTTTGGAAATTAGCACACTACAGGATGGACAGGAAAGACTGCTGGATAAAGTAGAAGACTTGGAGAACGCAGGCAAAATATCCGAATCGTCGGGCTGCCAGGGGGAGAGGAGGGATCAGATGCCGGTACGTATGTGGGGAAGGTGTTGCAGGAGATGGTCGGGGCCGATGTGTTTGACAAGCCGCGGGAGGTAGACCGGGCGCATAGGGTGCGCGTACGTAAGCCCCAGGGTCGTGACCCCCCGAGGGTCATGGTGTTGAGGTTACATCGATTCCTCGACAAGGAGCGTATCATGAAGTGGGCCAGGCAGATGAAACGGCACATGTGGGAAGAATCAGAGATCCGGGTGCACCAAGACTGGGGACCAGAACTCGCAAAGAGGAGAGCAAGTTTCAACAAAGTTAAGGCGGCCCTGTTTGAGAAAGACATAAAATTCGTACTGTTATACCCGGCGCGTCTTTGGGTGACTGACCAGAATTGGGAGCTGTACTTTAACTGTCCGGATCAGGGGGCTACTTTTATGAAAGACAATAATCTGGCTGAAGGACTTTTAAATTCTAACTGCGGTGGACTACGTTTGCATGAAGGGATAATGTTGGGGGGAGGAGAGAAAAATAGTTCTATGTTTTGTTTTATCTTGTTTAAAATTTCAGTCTTTCTAAGTTTGTGAGTTAAGCTGCGATGTTCGGGAAGAAAAGGTTTTTTGTTTTCTCTTCTTGTGTAATTTGATTTTGATTTACTGCTTTATGTACTGGATTGCAGAGGAAAAGACTTTTAAGTAGCGACGGGGGGTTTTCTGTAAGAAAGATGGTTGATTCTTGCATGCATAATTTTGCTCAAACTGCTTGAAGTTTCTTCTATTGTGTTTGATTCTGTTTGAAGGGGACAGATAAGAATTGGTTAAAGGGGGAGGGGTTGGCCTCGTTGCCTGTGCGTTGGGGGAGGGTATGTTTGCTTTTTGGGATTGTTGTCACTGTGCTGAATGCTTGTGTTATTTTTAGGTGCGATAGAATCTGGCATACGGCAGGTGTTTTGACGCCAGAGGGTGGGAAATGCTGAGCTAGGTGGATAGCTATTTCACTGGAGCAAAGTGGGGGGAGAGCTGAGGAAAGACGAAGTGTGAGGGAGGGGTGGCAGGAGGGGGGTTACTGCTGATGGGTAAGGGACAGTTAGGAGACTGAAGATGGAGATCAGGTGGCGGTCGCCACCGAGGGGCGGATCATGTGAGGTGCGGAACACGGGCTAGGAGCTGTCCCAGGAAAGGTCATGGCTGACCGACAGGGGAGGGGGGGGGGGCGGCAAGAGCCCCCCCGACCAGACTGGTGACATGGAATGTTCATGGACTGAACGGGCCGGTTAAGAGAGCTCGTGTGTTCGCCCACCTGAGACAGCTAAAAGCGGTCGTGGCTATGTTACAGGAGACACACCTGAATCTGGGAGACCGAATTAGATTAAAGAAGGGATGCGTGGGGCAAGTGTTTCATTCAGGACTGGACTTTAAAACAAGGGGGGTGACCATCCTGATTAATAAAAGGGTGACATTGGAGGTGGGGAGGACAGAGGTAGACCCGGGCATCAGATTTATTCCGGTTAGCGGGAAGCGAGAGGGAATGGCAATGGTGCTGGGAATATATATGCCCCAAACTGGGATGATGTCGCGTTTATCAGGAAGGTGCTGGGGAAGATCCCAGACCTTGACTCCCACCGGCTGATCATGAGGGGTGACTTTAATACGATCCTGGACCTGATATTGGACCGATCGAGTGCTAGGTCTGGGAAGCCAGGGCAAAGGAACTGAGGGGGTTCATGGAGCGCATGGGAGGGGTGGATCCGTGGAGGTTTGAGAGACCAAGGAGCAGGGAATATTCATTCTGCTCCCGTGTACATAAGGCGTACTCCAGGTTAGATTTCTTCGTGCTGGATAAAACACTGTTAGCAGGGTTTGAGGACACCGAATACTCAGCAATTGTGGTCTCAGATCGTGCATCACACTGGATAGACCTACGGGCAGACACGGAAATGTCCCAGCACCCACAGTGGAGACTAGGGGCGCGATTCTCCCTTCGGGAGACTAAGTGCCGACGCCGGAGTGAAAACTGGAGTGTTTCACTCCAGCGTCGGAGGCCGTTCCTCGCCCCCTATTCTCCCCCCTCCGGGGGGCTAGGAGCAGCGCCACGGCAATTTCGCGCACCGGGCCTTGGCGCCCGCGTCAAAGCAGCGCCGCCTAAATTATGCGTCCGGCATTGCGGCGCATGCGCGGTTGCCGTCCTCCCCGCGGGTGCCCCGCAAGACATGGAGGATTGATCTTGCGGGGCGGCGGAGGGAAAAGAGTGTCTTAGAGACGCCGGCCCGCCGATCACTGGGCTCCGATCGCAGGCCAGACCCCCACTGAGCTCCCCCCTGGTGCTCGATCCTCCCTCCCCCCCCCCCCCACAGGCCCCAAACGCAGCGTTCGCACGCTGTTCACGCCGGCAGTGACCAGGTGTGGTTGGCGCCGGCGTGAACCAGTCGTGTTGGGCAGGCCGCTCGGCCCATCCGGGCCGGAGAATCGCCGCTCGACCGTTAGAAATGGCGAGCGGCGATTCTCCGAGCGGCAAAACGCGACCTGCTGTTTTGGGGGGTGGGGGGCGGGGGGGGGGAGAATCGCGTGCGGATGCCAGGGCAGCGTGGCGGGAATCACCCGACCCTCCCGCGATTCTCCCACCCGGCGTGGGGGTCAGAGAATCGCGCCCTAGATACAGTGGAGGTAGCGGATGGGGAGATCTGTGAGTGAGTGAGAAGAGGCCATTCGGGGGTACATAAAGATCAATGACGCGGGAGACACTGCGGCTGGGATGGTCTGGGAGGCATTGAAAGCGGTCATTAGAGGGGAATGTATTTTGATTCGAGCCCACAGGGATAAAACTGAGCGGTCGGAGCTGGACAGGTTGGTAGGAGAAATCTTGCAGGTGGACAGGAGATACTCGGAGTCTCCAAATGAGGAACTCCTGAAGGAGCGTCGAAGATTCCAAATGGAGTTTGGGCTCCTTCCCACAGGAAAGGCGGAGGGCCAGCTGAGGAGGTAAAAGGGGTAATATATGAACATGGGGAGAACGCCAGCAGGATCCTGACACATCAGCTGAGGAAACAGGAGGCGGCGAGAGAAATAGGGAAATTAAAGGATTTGAGGGGGAAGACGGTGACGGACACGGGGGCCGTGAATGAAGTGCTCCGGGAATTTTATAGCCAGCTATACGAGTCGGAACCCCCGGTTGGGGAGGAGGGCATGAATCAATTCCTAGGGAGGCCAGAGTTCCCGAAGGTAAATGAGGAGCTGGTGGAGGCCCTGGGGGGCCCGATTGGGCTTGGGAAGGGGATAGATGGACTGGGGGGGACGATGCAATCGGGTAAAGCCCCGGGACCTGATAGGTTCCCAGTGGAATTTTATCAGAAGTTCTCTGGATTACTAGGGCCGCTCCTGGTTAAGGCTTTCAACGAGTCCAATGAGCTGGGAGTACTCCCCCCAACGTTATCACAGGCATCAATTTCTCTCATCCTGAAGCGGGACAAAGATCCGGAGAGCTGTGGATCGTACAGGCCAATCTCCCTCTTGAATGTAGATGCCAAATTATTGGCAAAGATCTTGGCCACCCGAATAGAGGATTGTGTCCCGGAGATAATTGGGGAGGATCAGGCGGGATTTGTGAAGGGCAGGCACCTGACATCCAACATTAGACGGCTTTTTCATGTAATTATGATGCCAGCGGAGGGGCGCGAGGCTGAGGTGGTAGTTGCCATGGACGCGGAGAAGGCTTTCGACCGGGTGGAGTGGGAGTATCTATGGGATATTTTAGGCAGGTTTGGGCAGGGATTTGTGGAGTGGGTCCGGCTACTGTACCAGGCCCCGGTGGCAAATGTAAGAACTAACCGAGTTCGGTCAGAATACTTTAGTCTTTGTCGGGGGACAAGGCAGGGATGCCCGAGCTCCCCATTACTGTTTGCCACAGAACACTTAGCAACGGCTCTGAGAGCAGCGAATACCTGACGGGGTATAGTGGGGGGGGGGGGGGGGGGGGGGGGGGGGGGGTAGATCACTGGGTCTCTCTCTCTGTGGACGATTTTCTGCTTTATGTCACGGACCCAGTTGAAGCGGGGGGGGGGGGGGGGGGGGGTGACCGAAATCATGGCGGTATTTGGGCAATTTTCAGGCTATAAGTTAAATATGGGAAAGAGCGAGATGTTTGTGATTCAGGCACAGGGGCCAGGAAAGGAGGCTGCAGGAGCTAGCTTTTAAAGTGGTTGGGAAGGGGGGAAGTATCTATGGGGATATTTGAGGCAGGTTTGGGTTTGGGGATTCAAGTGGCCAAGGATTGGGGGCAGCTTCACAAGTTTAATTTGGGCAAAGCAGCGGATCAAATGAGAGGGAATTTCTGTAGATGGGACCTGCTCCCACTGACGCTGGCGGGGAGGGAACAGACGGTGAAGATGACGGTCCTTCCGAGACTGCTTTTCTTTTTACAATGTCTCCTGATTTTTGTCCCAAAGGCTTTTTTTCAGAAGTATGAATGTGACGATATCAAGGTTTATATGGGTGGGTAAAACCCTAAGAGTGAAGAGTACACTCCTGGAATGGGCCCGGGGGGAAGGGGGATTGGCTCTCCCGACCTTTATTAACTATTACTGGGCTGCCAACATATCGATGGTCAGGAAGTGGGTAGTGGGGGAGGGGGTTGGTTTGGGAGCGGATGGAGGCAGCATCCTGCAAAGGTACGAGTCCGGAGGCTTTACTGCCGGTGCCCCTGCCATTCTCGCCGGCTCGGCTTCCTAAAAAAAACAATGGCCAAGATATTCAACCAGACGCATAACGTTTTCCAAGTTTTAAGATAATGCAGAAAGAACGATTCGTTCTCGGAGGGATAATATAAGAAATAGTGCATGGTTATCTTATAAACAAACTTTATTAAAACAAAAGAAAAGAAAACGATATTTAAACTTTTACTTCCATTCTAACACTAACATATTACATGCAATTTCTTAACCTTGACACATAAGTTCCCATTAAACCATACGTCCAATAAACATACAGTTCTCATTCCACTAATATGATCAGGCAAAGATGATACTTGTATTTACAAAGTGATTCGCTGCAGTCAGTCAAGTTCCTTTAAAACCCTTTTCTAAAGTCTGTATCTGGAGCAGCTTCCTCCATGACATCTCTGGGTGACCTCCACAACCTTCTCTGTCACTGTTCAAACTCCATTTTCTGTCTCTCTCTAAGCTTCGCCCACCCCCTCAAAAAATCGAAGGGGGAAATCATATAATTGCCAGCACCCCCAGAAGCAGCCAGGCCCCCGGAGTGCTGGGGCAGTTCAACGTGGCAGATGCACCGTTGGCGGCCATGTTGGGTGCCCCCTGGACAAAGGGAAACCCTGGAGCACAGGGACCCGATCGCATGTGGGACTCCTCCAGGTCATTTATAAAAATGACAAACAGCAACGGCCCCAAAACAGATCCTTGTGGCACACCACTAGTAACTGGACACCAGTCAGAGCATTTCCCATCAACCACCACCCTTTGTCTTCTATCAGCTAGCCAATTTCTGATCCAAACCGCTAAATCACCCTCAATCCCCAGCCTCTGTATTTTCTGCAATAGCCTACCGTGGGGAACCTTATCAAACGCTTTACTGAAATCCATATACACCACATCAACTGCTCTACCCTCATCCACCTGTTTCGTCACCTTCTCGAAGAACTCAATGAGGTTTGTGAGGCACAACCTACCCTTCACAAAACCATGTTGACTATCTCTAATCAAATTATTCCTTTCCAGATGATTATACATCCTATCTCTTATAAACCTTTCCAAGAGGGTGATTTAGAGATGTGGATCAGAAATTGGCTAGTTGAAAGAAGACAGAGAGTGGTAGTTGATGGGAAATGTTCAGAATGGAGTTCTGTTACGAGTGGCGTACCACAAGGATCTGTTCTGGGGCTGTTGCTGTTTGTCATTTTTATAAATGACCTAGAGGAGGGCGCAGAAGGATGGGTGAGTAAATTTGCAGACGACACTAAAGTCGGTGGAGTTGTAGACAGTGCGGAAGGATGTTGCAGGTTACAGAGGGACATAGATAAGCTGCAGAGCTGGGCTGAGAGGTGGCAAATGGAGTTTAATGTGGAGAAGTGTGAGGTGATTCACTTTGGAAAGAATAACAGGAATGCGGAATATTTGGCTAATAGTAAAATTCTTGGTAGTGTGGATGAGCAGAGGGATCTCGGTGTCCATGTACATAGATCCCTGAAAGTTGCCACCCAGGTTGATAGGGTTGTGAAGAAGGCCTATGGTGTGTTGGCCTTTATTGGTAGAGGGATTGAGTTCCGGAGCCATGAGGTGTTGCAGTTGTACAAAACTCTAGTACGGCCGCATTTGGAGTATTGCGTACAGTTCTGGTCACCTCATTATAGGAAGGACGTGGAAGCTTTGGAACGGGTGCAGAGGAGATTTACCAGGATGTTGCCTGGTATGGAGGGAAAGTCTTATGAGGAAAGGCTGATGGACTTGAGGTTGTTTCCGTTAGAGAGAAGAAGGTTAAGAGGTGACTTAATAGAGGCATACAAAATGATCAGAGGGTTAGATAGGGTGGACAGCGAGACCCTTCTCCCGCGGATGGAGGTGGCTAGCACGAGGGGACTTAGCCTTAAATTGAGGAGTAATAGGTATAGGACAGAGGTCAGAGGTAGGTTTTTTACGCAAAGAGTGGTGAGGCCGTGGAATGCCCTACCTGCAACAGTAGTGAATTCGCCAACATTGAGGGCATTTAAAAGTTTATTGGATAAGCATATGGATGATATGGGCATAGTGTAGGTTAGATGGCTTTTAGTTTTTTTCCATGTTGGTGCAACATCGAGGGCCGAAGGGCCTGTACTGCGCTGTATCGTTCTATGTTCTATGTTCTATGTTCTAAGACTTTTCCCACAGCAGAAGTAAGGCTCACTGGCCTATAGTTACCGGGGTTATCTCTACTCCCCTTCTTGAACAAGGGGACAACATTTGCTGTCCTCCAGTCCTCTGGCACTATTCCTGTTGACAAAGATGACATAAAGATCAAAGCCAAAGGCTCAGCAATCTCCTCCCCAGCTTCCCAGAGAATCCTAGGATAAATCCCATCCGGCCCAGGGGACTTATCTATTTTCACACTTTCCAGAATCGCTAACACCTCCTCCTTCTAGTCTAGTAGCCTGTATCTCAGTATTCTCCTCGACAACTTTGTCTTTTTCCTGTGTGAATACTGACGAAAAATACTCATTTAGCACCTCTCCTATCTCCTCGCACAACTTCCCACTACTGTCCTTGACTGGCCCTACTCTCACTAATACCGAAGAAAGACAAAGACCCAACGGAATGTGGGTCATACAGACCCATCTCACTACCAAATGTAGATGCCAAAATACTGGCCAAAATCCCAGCCAAAAGGCCTTCCGAGGGCCACTCTGCCTCCCCACAATGCAAGACCTGCCCATCACTTCCCCAAAGACCCCCTAAATAATGAGACCCCCCCAGTGACCCTCTAATAAAGGACCCCCCCTCCACAGAGACCTGATAAATAAAGAGACCCCCCCAGAAAAGGACCCCGGTTAGGAAGCTAGAGAGCAGTCCAGACAGAGACAGTGAAAACATTTACTGTTGTAACACTCACCTGGGCAATACACCTACTGGCTTAGACAGAGGAAGCACCATGTGCCAATACCTGGAAAGAGAAAGCAGTGACCCGTGTTTTAACCCCTCAAATCCTTGGACTGTAAGCCATTCAGTCAATTCCCTCATTGGACTCAGATTGACAACTTACTCACACATATTTACAGCCTTGCTTCATTCATCTTTCTTCATGCCTGAGTAACTCTCAAGTGCTCTTAACTCCCCTTGAAGTGGTTGATGTTTGTAAACATTGTGGTTAGAGCACTTCAGAGTTACTCCAGCATGAAGGAAGACGTGATGTCTCTATTCTGGGGGACTTCCTGACAGCAGTCTCTTTTCTGCAGGGGTCGGTGGGGAGTCTTCCTATTTAGCTGGTCGCTGTGGGGTTGGTCTCCCTATTTAGGGGTTTCTCTGTGTGACGGGGGGTCTGGTGGAGATGGGGCGGGTAGGTCTTGCATTGTGGGGGGGGGGGGTTAGGTTGGGCCTCGGATGAACCTTGGAATGCAACTCCCACGGCAGGTTCCACCACGTCAGGGCCAGGCTGGGAAATGCTTGTCGTGATTCTCGTGACTCCCGGCCCAGAGGACTGGAGAATCACAAGGGCCCAGATAATACGGAGCCTGGTCCCCTAGGAGGATGCGAATGGGTCAGCAAGACCATGAATTGGCACGGCAGGAGTACGGTATTGCATCCCGATTTTCTCCCCCAGCAGGTTGGGAAAACAGCTGCAATTAGTGGGCAGCACGGTAGCATGGTGGTTAGCATAAATGCTTCACAGCTCCAGGGTCCCAGGTTCGATTCCCGGCTGGGTCACTGTCTGTGCGGAGTCTGCACGTCCTCCCCGTGTGTGCGTGGGTTTCCTCCGGGTGCTCCGGTTTCCTCCCACAGTCCAAAGATGTGCGGGTTAGGTGGATTGGCCATGCTAACTTGCCCGTAGTGTCCTAAAAAGTAAGGTTAAGGGGGGTTGTTGGGTTACGGGTATAGGGTAGATACGTGGGTTTGAGTAGGGTGATCATGGCTCGGCACAACATTGAGGGCCGAAGGGCCTGTTATGTGCTGTACTGTTCTATGTTCTATGTTCTCCTCCGACGGGAGAACATTGGGCGGGATTCTCCGATTGCCAACACTGAAGTCGCATTTGCCGATTGGGCGGAGAATCCCTTTTGATGCCGAAATCGGGGGCGGAGCCTGTTTTCGGATTCTCCACCCCCTCCAAAACGGCGTCATCGGTGAGTACGGCGCCCGCCGTTGGGACAGCCTCAGGACATCACCTGAAGGCCCTTCCCCGATGGGCCGACCTCCTGACCACTTGGGACACGTGTGGTCTGAGGTTTCGTCAACCTCGCGTGGTGGCTGCCGACTGTGTCCAGCGCCGCCACAGTCGGGGGGGGGGGGGGGCGTTCCGCTGGCCGGGGGCAGGGGGGACTGGTGGGGGATGGTGGGTGGTGAGGGGGGGGGTTACAGGGGGGGCACTATCTGGTACGCGTGCGGCCAGCGCGATGTTATACCGTTGCAGGCCGCCGTGTGTACGCGCAGCCACGGATGTGGCAATTCCCCGGCCGTTTCTGTCGGGAACGCCGAGGATTTTATGTGGCGTGGCTGCTAACGCCCCTCCAAAGCCACAGGGAGCCCCGGGGAAGAAGCTGTCCATTTACCACCACATCACCAGGCAGGCCCCACTTCATAATTCAGCATAAAAATCCCTAAAAGCCGTCAGTCTTCAGTCACCTCCCCCCCTCTCACCCGACCGACACTCAGAGGGGATGACCTCAGCGTCTGCTGTTTTCCAGTCAAATGAGCCAAGCACTTACTTGGCTTCTTCCCAAACTCACACAAAATTTTGCGTTGCAAACTTGTGGCCTGTGGACTTTGTGTGACTCGAATATAACTTGCCACTCGTCAGCCCGAGCTTGGGTACTGTCCCGGTCTTGCTGCAGTTCGACACGGAATGCTTCATTATGGTGCTGAACATTGTGCAGTCATCCGCAAACATCCCCACTTCTGACCTTACGATGGAAGGGAGGTCATTGATGAAGCAGCTGAAGGTGGCTGGGCCGAGGACACTACCCTGAGGAACTCCTGCAGTGATGTCCTGGAGCTGAGATGATTGACTTCCAACCCCAACAACCAGCTTCCTTTGTGCCGGGTATGACTCCAACCAGCGGAGAGTCTTCCCCCTGAATCCCATTGACCCCAGTTTAGCTCGGGCTCCTTGATGCCGCACTCGGTCTAATGCTACCTTAGCAGCCCACAGTTGTAATGCTCCTGCCATGATACAATTGACCTGTACAGGTGGGTGGAGTGTGCAAGTCTTTTTTTAAACAAACTGCTCAAAAGGCGGGAAGTAAGTGTCTGATCGGGGATACCTTGTACACGTTGGGGCCACCCAAGATGATATTTATTCCTCCTCGCCTGGCGTCCAAAACCGGCTCTCCCGCATCCCAGGCTCTCCTACCGAGGTTGCCAGGTCTATCCCCAGGATGCACCTCACTCCAGATGCCCTGGCCACAATCGAGCAGTGGCCAATACTGAGCTCTGGGATTGCCAGGGCTGCCGGCCAATCAGATCGCCCAGCAGCTCCCAGGGGGGTAGGATTCCTTCCTGCTGAGGCATGGAAGTCTGACCTTTGCCCGTTTTGCCCAGTGGCAGCTCATTCTGGCTGTGGGACCAGCTTCGTTCAGGTGCGGGGTGTAGTTTTTACCTCACCTCTATTCTTAGAATTCCCCCTGTACCAAAAAGGGTGGGTTTATTCCAGATGGTGAGCAGGGATTCTCACTCCCTGACTCCTACGCAGACTTTGGCGGGTGCTATTCAGGTCAAACTAGTGTTTCAAGTTATCCCCCGGTAGAACCCATCTCTTCGTAGAAGAATTTTATTTACTTACCACTTAGTAACTTACACACGGGTCCAGCTTGCCAAGTGAAGTAAAGTAAACTTTCTAAGGAGAATAATAATAACCACTCTTTCAGGTTATCAATTTGAACTTAACTTTATTTTCAAGTTAAAAGAGAATAACTACTTTTACAGAAAGGTAAAAAGATCTTTTTCTTGTTCGGACCAGTTGCAGACTTTCAAGTCTTCTGCTCGCTTCTCTGGGCTGCTCGGTCTGTCGATGTTGCCCGTCCGATCACCGAGGAAGATTCTAATTCTCTGCTCATTTTCCCCAGTTTTTATAGCAATTTGGGGCCCCTTAACCTCTGCCCCAGCACCCTTTCAGACTGCCTGCTTGACAGTTTGAAAGCTAAGTTTTATCGGTTTAAAAGCGTGGCGCTGCTTTAACAGCGACAGTGCAGCTTCATCCTCACCAGCTCATCATTCCTTTTTTTTGGATAAATTTAGATTACCCAATTATTTTTTCCAATTAAGGGGCAATTTAGCGTGGCCAATCCACCTACTCTGCACATCTTTGGGTTGTGGGGGCGAAACCCACGCAGACACGGGGAGAATGTGCAAACTCCACACGGACAGTGACCCAGAGCCGGGATTGAACCTGGGACCTCAGCGCCGTGAGGCCACTGTGCTAACCACTAGGCCACCGTGCTGCCCCACCAGCTCACCATCCCTGACTGGGACTTTCTCGCTTTGCTTGACATGTAATTCATTTGTCTGTGTCTTAGTTCGCACTTTTTTGGATTTATGTCTTTTTTAATGGGTTTTCTCAGATTCGACCCTGGTCATCTTTGCGTTAAGCTAATGTCATGTTAGGGTTATCCCCTCTGACTCTAACTTTATCTGCCTTGTCCATCTTCTAAAATGTTTTAACTGCAAAATAATATAAGCTATAGTGTGACCTTGTCACCTTCTAATTTTCTTAATTTGTAAATCAGTTGTTTCACTTTATTACCAGTATCAGCAACTTTTCACATTTAACAGTTGTTCCTTATCTTTACACTTTAGATTCTGGCTGCTTTTCTTAATTGTTCAATAAAATAATTCATTGCTTAAAGATTAGCAAAATACTGTTTCCTTTCATGTAACTTTATGAGTTTAAGTCGATCAAAGGACTTTTCTAACTTGTAAACTAAAATGAAGATCCTATCTGTTTTCAAAACAGGTTGCTGCTGTTAACCCCTTGTGGGACTTTTCCCTTTCATTAAAAGCCTCAGACATTCTCAGTGTTACTTTCATGTTTCAAATGTCATATTCTTCCGAGTTTTCACAACAGTGTGATCCTGGCCTGCCTACAGGGGTGTCGGTGCAAGCGATACCCCCTCCCCAGTGCAATCCAGCCCCAGGAGCAGGAAGGGAAGTGAGTGCAAATCATCCCCTCCCTACAAAGCGATAGATGAGGATGGAAGCAGGAGAGTGCAGGCTCACCCAACCGAGCTACATTAGAACTGAATTTGGTGATTAACCATGTTCAAAGGCAGAATCTAAAAAGGTAGTTTACTTTTGCACGTTTACACAGGATGTTGTCAAGAGAGAGTGAAATGAAATGAAAAAAATGAAAATCGCTTATTGTCACGAGTAGGCTTCAATTAAGTTACTGTGAAAAGCCCCTAGTCGCCACATTCCGGCGCCTGTTTGGGGAGGCTGGTACGGGAATCGAACCGTGCTGCTGGCCTGCTTGGTCTGCTTTAAAAGCCAGCGATTTAGCTGAGTGAGCGAGAGGATGGTATGTTTTAAAGATTCATCCTTCCTAGAATCATTAACTCATGCTGCACAGAGAGAGGCCATGCAGCCCATCCAGTCTGTGCTAGCTCTTTTGGAGAGCAACCCAGTTAGTTCCACTCCCCCCGTTGCCCATAAGCTCTTCACGTTCAAATTTTGCTCCAATTGCCTGAAGGAAAATCGTTGCGTAAACCGCCATCATGTTGTTGACCCGAGCCTTTTTCTTCACCCCCTTGCCCAGGTATCGGGAGGTACATTGCTCAGGACCTAGCCCGGAGAAATGCCCGTGTGATCCTGGCCTGCCGCAGTTTGGAACGAGGAAGGCGGGCAGAGCAGGAGATCCGGCGCAGAACTGGGAACAATAATGTTCACCTCCGCATTGTGGACACCAGCTCGATGGAGTCGGTGCGCAGGTTCACTGAGCAGATTAAGTCGGAGGAGAAACGGCTGGACATCCTTGTAAATAACGCAGCCACCTCAGGTAACGTGAAGTCTGTTACATTTACACCCCTGGTACCATGTTATATTACTAAATTGTAATATCAATATTACTCCTTTGTCTTGCCGAGTTGTATTGAATTCTGATGAGAAATAGTCAAAGTCTTCCAAATGTTGACAAAATGTTTATTGAGTGATATACAATTAACTTGTGAGGTCTTGCACTTTAATACTTTGATTAGCAAAACGAATAAGTAAGTTTAGATTAATTTTGATAATACACTACACTCTGATCTGATCACGTCTTCACTCTCGCTGTTCTCCACACACACGAAACAAAGGGAGAGCGGGAAACTCCTTATATAGCCCCTGTTAGTGTTGCCATCTAGTGACCGTCTGTCTGTACTGACTTGGCATTAACACATACAGCGATCGCTACAAAGTCTTTAATGTGGAAGCCGGGACAAAGCGAAAGGGCGAAAGTTGGAAAGGGGATGGGGCTCTGCTCCCCAGGGGCAGCTCATTCTCGATTGCGTTTTGGATCATTCCCCAGTGTTATGGTAGTCTGGCATAGGTTCATCAAACTAATTGCTGGGCTGGAGGGATTGTCCGGACTGGGCCCGTAGTCTCTGGGGTTTCGGCGAACAAGAGGTGATCCCATTCAAACATGCAGCATTTTCAGGGTGCAACAGGATAGATGCAGTAATTGGGGGGGGGGGGGGGATGTTGAGAGAGCCAGGGGGCAGGGTCTCGAACAAGGGATAATCCATTTAGGACTGAGATGAGGGGGAATTTGCCTTCATTCGGCGAGATATAGAATATAAGAGCAGGGAGGTTCTGATGGAGCTGTGTAAAACTCTCAGTAGGTCACAGCTGGAGCACGGTGTGCAGTTCTGCTCCCCACTCTATAGGAAGGATGTGATTGGACTGGAGGGGTTGCAGAGGGGATTCACCAGGATGTTGCCCGGGCTGGAGCGTTTCAGCCATGGAGAGAAGCTGGATAGGCTGGGGTTGTTTTCCCTGGAGCAGAGGAGGCTGAGGGGGAACCGGATTGAGGATTTTAAGATTATGAGAGGCAAGGAGTGAATAGGAAGAAAACTTTTCCCTCAATAGAGGGGTCAATAACCAAGAGGGATACATTTAATGAAGCGGAACGAGGTTTAGAGGGGATTTTTTAATGTAGAGTACCCAATTCACTTTTTCCAATTAAGGGCCAATTTAGCGTGGCCAACCCACCTACCCTGCACATCGTTGGGTTGTGGGGGCGAAACCCACGCAAACACGGGGAGAATGTGCAAACTCCACACGGACAGGGACCCAGAGCCGGGATCGTACCCGGGACCTCAGCACCGTAGGCAGCAGTGCTAACCACTGCGCCACCGTGGAGGGGTTTGGAGGGGATTTGAGGAAAAACCTTTCGCCCAGAGGGTGGTGGGAATCTGGAACTCGCTGCCTGAAAGGGTGGGGAACCCTCACAACATTTAAGAAGCATTGAGATGAGGGGTTGAAACGTTACAGCAAATAAAGCCAGGGATGAAGAGCTGGGAAATGGGATTCGAATCGGTAGGTGCTTGATGGCCAGCACTGACATGATGGGCCAAAGAGCCTCTTTCTGTGCTGACTCTATGACTTTAATTCCTGCACTCAGAGTGTAATGAATCTCTGGAATTCTTTATCCCAGGTGCCAGTGGCAGCCCAGTCAGTACATTCAAGGCTGATCACTTGCACATTGTAAAGGGATACGGGGATAACGCAGGAAAATGTAGATGGGTCAGCATCTCACTGAATGGAAGATTGGCATCGGATAGCTCCTACTCCCCATGTACTTCTGCAATATTGGATACCACAGCAGCATTGAACTAATGTTGAAGGATATTTCACAGTCTGTCCACCTAAATAACTGAGCTAATAAATAGGTTTGGGGGATACATTCCACTGATATTCTCTCTGGAAGGCACGGACTTGAAAAGAATCATAGAATTTACAGTGCAGAAGGAGGCCATTCGGCCCATCAAGTCTGCACCGGCCCTTGGAAAGAGCACCCTACCCAAGCCCACACCTCCACCCTATCCCTGCAACCCAGTAACCCCACCTCACCATTTTTGGACACTAAGGGCAATTTAGCCAATCCTCCTAACCTGCACATCTTTGGACTGTGGAAGGAAACCGGAGCACCCGGAGGAAACCCACGCACACACGGGAAGAACGTGCAGACTCCGCACAGACAGTGACCCAAGCCGATAATCGAATCTGGGATCCTGGAGCTCTGAAGCTACTGTGCTAACCATTGTGCTATAGAAAGAGATAAAATTACTGGGTTCAAAACAAAAATGGATAAATATTGGAATGGAGACAGTTGTTGGACAATGAAGGTGGAGCCACGTGAAGGAACTGGATTCTCACCCACACCAACTCTGTCCCCAGTCTGATCCTGGATTCTCACTCACTCCCACTCTGTTCCCAGTCTGATCCTGGATTCCCGGTCTCACTCCCGCTCTGTTCCCAGTCTGAACCTGGATTCCCGGTCTCACTCCCACTCTGTACCCAGTCTGATCCTGGATTCCCGGTCTCATTCCCACTCTGTTCCCAGTCTGATCCTGGATTCCCGGTCTCACTCCCACTCTGTTCCCAGTCTGATCCTGGATTCCCAGTCTCACTCCACTCCGTTCCCAGTCTGATCCTGGATTCTCACTCACTCCCACTCTGTTCCCAGTCTGATCCTGGATTCCCGGTCTCACTCGCACTTTGTTCCCAGTCTGATCCTGGATTCCCGGTCTCACTCGCACTCTGTTCCCAGTCTGATCCTGGATTCCCGGTCTCACTCCCACTCTGTTCCCAGTCTGATCTTGGATTCTCACTCACTCCCACTCTGTTCCCAGTCTGATCCTGGATTCCCGGTCTCACTCCCGCTCTGTTCCCAGTCTGATCCTGGATTCCTGATCTCACTCCCGTTCTGTTCCCAGTCTGATCCTGGATTCCCAGTCTAACTCCCACTCTGTTCCCAGTCTGATCCTGGATTCCCAGTCTCACTCCCACTCTGTTCCCAGTCTGATCCTGGATTCCCAGTCTCACTCCCACTCCGTTCCCAGTCTGATCTTGGATTCCCAGTCTCACTCCCACTCCGTTCCCAGTCTGATCCTGGATTCCCGGTCTCACTCCCACTCTGTTCCCAGTCTGATATTAGGCTGAAATCCAGAGTGAAAATGGTCAGCAGTGCATTGACAGGGACTGAATCATTGAGCATGTATGATGGGTAGATTCATAGAATCCTGAAGTGTAGAAGGAGGCCATTTGGCCCATCGAGTCTGTGTCAACCCTCTGAAAAAATACTCTATCCAGTCCCACTCTCCGCCCAATCCCAATAACCCCTCATCGTAACCGACACTAAGGGGCAATTTAGCGTGGCCAATCCACCTATGGGCGGCAAGGTAGCACAGTGGTTAGCTCTGTTGCTTCACAGCCTTAGGGTCCCAGGTTCGATTCCCGGCTTGGGCCAGTATCTGTGCGGAGTCTGCACGTTCTCCCCATGTCTGCGTGGGTTTCCGGGAATCCAGGATCAGTCTGGAAACAGTCGGGGGTGAGTGAGAATCAGGATCAGACTGGGAACAGACAGCGACCCAAGCCAGGAATTGAACCTGGGACACTGGTGCTGTGCTAGATTTGGATTAATTGTTGCTGATTTTCTTCTCTCTCAGGTTTAAAGCCTTCAATCACTTCTGAGGGGTTGGAACTGACCGTTGCCACTAACCACCTGGGCCCATTCCTCCTGACCAACCTGCTGCTGGGTGAGTGCTTCACCCGTCACTGAGGCTTATACGGGCTAACAAGGCCGGAAATATCAAACCATTGACTGAGTTCATCTCTGCATCAGGAGCTGTTCAGAGAGATTCCCTCAACTGATGTGGTGGTATGATTTGCATAGCTGCCTGCCATTGGTGCAGAACACAGGCTTACCATTGGCCCTGGTCGGTCATGTGCCTCTCGACCAATTGGTTGAGACCAGTCATGTGACGGCTCCCTGATTGGTCGAGAGGCTGAGTTAACACCGCCTCCAGGGCGGGGTATAAATACCCAGTACTCCCGGTGGTCGTCTATTTACTGTAGTCGACCGCAGGGCTAACATCTAGCTGATTAAAGCCATACTTTTGTCCAGCAACTCGTCTCGCGTTCAATTGATGGTACATCAACTGATAGCTGGGAAGGAGAGGGGTGGGAGGGGGGGTGCATTTACCTTCTGAGGAAAGGTTGGACAGGCTGGGCCTGTCTTCATTGAAGTTTCAAGAATGACAGGTCTTATTGAAACATAGATATTTCCCCGGAGCTGTGACCCCTCACTGGGGTCAGGACCTTCCTCGGAACTGTGACCCCTCACTGGGGTCAGGCCCTCTCCTCCCCCAGGGCTGTGACCCCTCACTGGGGTCAGGACCTCTCCTTCCCCGGGGTTGTGACCCCTCACTGGGGTCAGGACCTCTCCTCCCCCAGGGCTGTGACCCCTCACTGGGGTCAGGCCCTCTCCTCCCCCAGGGCTGTGACCCCTCACTGGGGCCAGGCCCTCTCCTCCCCCAGGGCTGTGACCCCTCACTGGGGTCAGGCCCTCTCCTCCCCCAGGGCTGTGACCCCTCACTGGGGTCAGGACCTCTCTTCCCCCGAACTGTGACCCCTCACTGGGGTCAGGACCTCTCTTCCCCCAGGGCTGTGACCCCTCACTGGGGTCAGGACCTCTCCTTCCCCGGGGTTGTGACCCCTCAGTGGGATCAGGACCTCTCCTTCCCCGGGGTTGTGACCCCTCACTGGGGTCAGGACCTCTCCTCCCCCGAACTGTGACCCCTCACTGGGGTCAGGACCTCTCCTTCCCCGGGGGTTGTGACCCCTCACTGGGGTCAGGACCTCTCCCTTGGACTCTTCTTCCCTCCAATTGGATTCACTCCACGCAACATCCAGAGAATCCATACAATCTCTACAGTGCGGAAGGAGGCCATTCAGCCCATCGGAACTGCACCGACCCTCTGAAAGAGCACCCTAAACAGATCCCCTCCCCCCGCCCAATCTCCGCAACCCCATAGCCCCACCTAACCCACACATCACTGTAGACTAAGGGCAATTTATCATGGCCAATCCAACTAACCTGTACATCTTTGGACTGTGGGAGGAAACCGGAGCACCCGGAGGAAACCCACACACACACGGGGAGAACATGCAGACTCCGGACAGTGACCCAGCCGGGAAATCGAACCTGGGACCCTAATGCTGTGAGGCACCAGAGCTAACCACTGCGTGTTGATGGTGGCAACAGAGTGGATGTTGAAGGGCAGCACAGTCGCATAGTGGTTAGCACAATCGCTTCACAGCTCCAGGGTCCCAGGTTCGATTCCCGGCTTGGGTCACTGTCTGTGCAGAGTCTGCACATCCTCCCCGTATGTGCGTGGGTTTCCTCCGGGTGCTCCGGTTTCCTCCCACAGTCCAAAGATGTGCAGGTTAGGTGGATTGGCCATGCTAAATTGCCCTTAGTGTCCAAAACTGTGCATGTTGGGTGGGGTTACTGGGTTGCTGGGTCAGGGGGATAGGGTGGAGGTGTGGGGTTGGGTGGGTTGCTCTTTCAAAGAGCCGGTGCACACTCGATGGGCCGAATGGCCTCCTTCTGCACTGTAAATTCTATGAAAGGACGATTCCTTTTGTGGCGACAGCGGGACTAATGGACACACTTTAAAAATAAGGGGTTTCCTTTTAAGACAGAGGTGAGCAGAATTGTCTTTTGCTTTTTGAGGGTCATGAGGGATAATAAATCATTAATGGGATGTGAGCGTCGTGGCTGGGCCAGAATTTAATGCCCACCCCTGAGGGAACTTCAGAGTCAGGCACATTGCTGTGGGCCTGGAGTCACGTGTAGGCCAGACCAGGTAAGGGTGGCAGATTTCCTTCCCTAAAGGGCATTACGAACCAGATGGCTTTTTACGCCAATCCACAATGGTTTCACGGTCACCATTAAACTTTTAATTGCAGATTTTTATCGAATTCAAATTTCACCATCAGCCATGGTTGGATTTGAACCCGGGTCCCCAGAGGGGGAGGGAAACACAGGCCAAAATTAATAATAGAAGTGATGTGGAGATGCCGGCGTTGGACTGGGGTGAGCACAGTGAGATGCCTTCCAACACCAGGTTAAAGTCCAACAGGTTTGTTCCGAACACGAGCTTTCGGAGCGCAGCTCACCTGAGGAAGGATCAGCGCTCCGAAAGCTAGTGATTCGAAACAAACCTGTTGGACATTAACCTGGTGTTGGGAGACTTCTTACTGAAAATAGAAAGGGGAATTAAAAAAGTGATGGCAGAGAAATCAAGGGTCAAGTTCACACAGCGCCACAGCGAAAAATAGTCGGAACAAGACAAATGATGTGAAAAAGACTAAACGCGAGGAGCAGTCACAATAAAGTGAATGAACTAACCATGCCAATAGTCACAAACGGGTCTGATATGGTTGTGATTACAGAGACATTGTTACTCCACCCTGGGTGGGAGCACGATCAATTCCAGCCCCACAGACAACAAAGCCCCAACGCAAGTCAATTCACCAATAATCCGGCCATTGTTTCTGTCACCTTTGACCCCTGACTGGTCCAATGACGTACAGCCACCAGATTTGTCAGTCAAACACAGAAGAGCCATTTAAATGTTCATTTATAGCAACAAGTGAGATAAGACATGCAATAATTATCATGGAATAACAGCCAACCCTGTATTACTCCCACCTCGTACCGTCCCACTCTCTACCCAAACACACACAAGAGAAAGGGTCAAAATGATAGGGATTAAAATGGAAGGATTGGATTTGGATTTTGTTTATTGTCACGTGTACCGAGGTACAGTGAAAAGTATTTTTCTGCGAGCAGCTCAACAGATCATTAAGTACATGGGAAGAAAAGGGAATAAAAGAAAATATATAATAGGGCAACACAAGATATACATAAGCACCGGCATCGGATGAAGCATACAGGGTGTAGTGTTAATGAGGTCAGTCCATAAGAGGGTCATTTAGGAGTCTGGTGACAGCGGGGAAGAAGCTGTTTTTGAGTCTGTTCATGCGTGTTCCCAGACTTCTGTATCTCCTGCCCGATGGAAGAAGTTGGAAGAGTGAGTAAGCCGGGTGGGAGGGATCTTTGATTATGCTGCCCGCTTTCCCCAGGCAGCGGGAGGTGTAGATGTAGTCAATGGATGGGCGGCAGGTTTGTGTGATGGACTGGGCGGTGTTCACGACTCTCTGAAGTTTCTTGCGGTCCTGGGCCGAGCAGTTGCCATACCAGGTTGTGATGCAGCCAGATAGGATGCTTTCTATTGTGGATCTGTAAAAGTTGGTAAGAGTTAATGTGGACATGCCAAATTTCCTTAGTTTCCTGAGGAAGTATAGGCGCTGTTGTGCTTTCTTGGTGATAGCGTCGACGTGGGTGGACCAGGACAGATTTTTGGAGATGTGCACGCCTAGGAATTTGAAACTGCTAACCATCTCCACCTCGGCCCCGTTGATGCTGACAGGGATGTGTACAGGATGAGGGATGGGTGTTCTGGTTACCGATATTGAGATCATTTTAGCGAGCTATCTTCCCAGGACATAGAGTGTTGAAACAACCAGTTGAATTGCTAATGAGGATCTTCTGGCTGGAACATTCAAGGAGGACTCTCAGGCTGCGGAATCCCCTCTAGGCAGAGACTATAACTTGTGCTACCCTAAACCGTCACATGGAAGATCTACCTCATGTCCGTTTAATTCTGACTTGCTACCATCTCCCCCAGATTAACTATCAGCATCACTGAGACTACAAGGCCACAGTCCTCCACATGAGAGTTTTAAAAAGGATTCTTAAGATTCAGCTCTCATCTTGGATTTTTTAATCAGTGTCCAGTCTCACTAGACCATCTACCAGCTCGGCTGAGGAGAAAAAGAGACTCCAACTTGTGGCAGCGGTGGGGGGGGGAAGAGATTCAAAAAGAGCTTCCTTAAGGTTTGAGTTCAAAACAAAACTAACTTGGAAAACAGTCTCACCGAGAAAAGGAATATTTAAGAACAGGTACCACCAATCAGCATCATGTGTCAGTTGAGACCGAGGAATATAAAGTAGCTGCTTGGCTGCCAGCCAAGTCCATCAAAATATATAATCACTGAGGCCAGACCAAGAGCATATCTTCCGGAGTTTTCCATTAAAAAAAATATTAAAGGGCAGTCCATCTGAAAGGTATCGGCCCGAGTAATTGTCCAGGTGCAAAAAATATAGAAGCCAAAAAGAATAGAAATCACAAAGGAAAATAAGGGACAGACAAGGATTTACAAGAGGATCCTTACAGAATGGCTGCTCAGCTGGACCATTCCCAGCGATGGGAATTGAACTTTCCGGGACATTTAGTATTTAGGAAGGACAGACAAAAAGGAAAAGGCGGTGAAGTTGCAGTGCTCGTTAAAGAGGAAAGTAACGCAATGGGGGACGGAATTCTCCAAAATCCCAGCCAAGTGTTGTCGCCGGGATAAACACCGGAATGGTACGCGCCAGCGTCAATGGGCCTCTTGGCCCAGCGATTCAGTGAGCCACAGGGGGGCCAACACGGCGCCGGAGTGCTGCGCTCTGCTCCGGCACAATATGCGGCCCTGCTCTGCCGGCGCGGGTCCGCGCATGCGCGTGGTGGCTGTTTGCCACGCCGGCGCTCCACAACATGGTGGAGCCACACATCAGGCCCACGTGAAAGGACGTAGGTCCCCTCCAGATCGGGCACGCCCACCGATCAGTAGGCCCCGATCGTGGGCCTGGCTGTTGTGTTGCCCCCCCCCCACCCTGGGAGTCTGACCCCCTCACCAGGACGGCCACTGCGGCCGTGGGTCCGAGCTCCGCCACGTGGTACCAGGTTGGAACCACGGTGACAGAACTCGGCCGGAGCTGGTGCCGATTCTCCATTCGCTGGAAAATGAGTCATGAAGCCAAAATCGGGGCGGACTCCACTACCTCGACAGCAGCCCCAATCCGCTCCAGACCGAACGCACAGTAAACGCTGTTGGCCGGGGGGGGGGGGGGGGGGGGGGGGGGAGGGGGGTTGGCGAGGGAGGGGTTGGGGGGGTTGGCGGGGGAGGGGGGGTGTTGGCGTGGGGGTTGGCGGAGGAGGGGGGGTTGGCGAGGGAGGGGTTGGGGGGTTGGCGGGGGAGGGGGGGTGTTGGCGTGGGGGTTGGCGGGGGAGGGGGGGTTGGCGAGGGAGGGGTTGGCGAGGGAGGGGTTGGGGGTTTGGGGGGGGTGTTGGCGGGGGAGGGGGGGGGTTGGCGAGGGGGGGTGTTGGTGGGGGGGTTAAACCTGATGATCTATGTGAATATCAGCCATGATCACAATAATTGGAGCAGCAGGATCGAAGGGTGAAATGGCCTCCTCCTGCTCCATGACTCAATTCATCTTTAACATAAAGCAAGTTTTTTAAAATTTTAATTTCCTTTTTAATTTTTTCCAATTAAGGAGCAACTTAGTCTGGCCAATCCACATACCCTGCACATCTTTGGGTTGTTGGGGGTGAAACCCACGCAGACACGGGGAGAATGCGCAATGTCCACACGGATAAACATAAAGAATGTTTTTGAGAAATAAAAATCGCTTATTGTCACGAGTAGGCTTCAATGAAGTTACTGTGAAAAGCCCCTAGTCGCCACATTCCGGCGCCTGTTCGGGGAGGCTGGTACGGGAATTGAACCCGCCCTGCTGGCATCTTTTTGCATTACAAGCCGTTTAGCCGTGAGCTGTTTAGCCCACTGTGCTAAACCAGCCTCTAGGTGGTGGAAGTGAAAGTGTTTCCACTCTTTAGCCAGCGAGTGGAGAGAATGTGAAACTTGCTACCACAGGCGGTCAAATAGCAGAGATATTGTTCAGGGAAGTTAGACAAGTATGTGAAGGAGAGAGGAACAGAAACACGTGTTGATGGGTGAGTTTTAGCTAGACTGGAAGGAGGCTGACACAGCATACACAGCAGCTGCCCGAAGGGCCGAATGGCCTGGGTGTGGGCTGTACAGTCTTTGGCCTGAATTTCACATTCAGAGGTCAGCTGTGCGCTCGACCTGACCAAACGTGGATAAGGGTGTGCTTCGTGACACTATCGAGCGTAGGCGCAATATCGCGTTCAGTGGGCGTGTGAGTCAGATATCCTCCCCACTGACAATTAAAGGGCCAACTAATGCC
>NC_052148.1:8141836-8187291 GCF_902713615.1 Scyliorhinus canicula | reverse complement strand
CTCCACCTCTCCCCTCACCCACACCCCCCTCCACTCCCCCACCCCCACCCCTTCCACCCCTCACCACACCCCCCTCCACCCCTCCTCTCCCCTCATCCCAACCCCCCTCCACGTCCTCTCCCCTCACATCCACTCCCCTCCACCTCGCCTCTCCCCTCACCCCCACCCCCCTCCACATCCTCTCCTCTCATCCCCTCCTCTCCTCCCCTCACCCCCCTCTTCTCTCCCCTTCATCCCCCACCCCCCTCCACCTCCTTTCCCCTCACCCCCACCCCTCCACTCCTCTCCCTCACCCCCAGCCCCCTCCACCCCTCACCCCACCCCCTCTACCTCCTCTCCCTTCACCCACACCCCCCTCCTCTCTCCTCTCCCCTCACTCCCATCCCCTCCACCTCTCCTCTTCCTTCCCCTCACCCCCACCCCTCCACCCCTCCTCTCCCCTCATCCCAAACCCCCTCCACGTCCTCGCCCCACCCCCTCTACCTCCTCTCCCTTCACCCACACCCCCCTCCCCTCTCCTCTCCCCTCACCCCCACCGCCACCCCCCCCCTCCTCTCCCTCACCCCCACCCCCTCTACCTCCTCCCCTCATCCCCACCCCCTCCACCTTTCCCCTCCCCTCATCCCCACCCCTCTCCACCTCTCCTCTCCCCTCCCTTCACCTCCACCCCCTCCACCTCTCCTCTCCCCTTACCCCACCCCCATCCACCTCTCCTCTCCTACACGCACCCCACCCCCTCCACCTCTCCCTCCCTCATCCCCACCCCTCCACCTCTCCCTCCCCTCATCCCCACCCCCTCCACCTCTCCCCTCATCACCAGCTCCTCCACCTCTCCTCCTCTCCCCTCATCCACATCGCCCTCCACCTCTCCTCCTCTTCCCTCATCTCCAGCCCCTCCACCCCTCCTCCACTACCCTCTTCTCCATCCACCTCTTCCCCTCCCCACCCTTATCTCAATCCCCCTTCATTTATCCTCCCCTTCCCTCATCTCCATCTTCCTATCCTGCCCTCCCCTCTCCTCATCCAGCCCTGTAATCCATATGCTTCGCCCCCTACCCTCATCGCCATTCCCCTACACCTTCCACACCACCTTATGCCTTATGCAATGTTGCTGTATCTGTTAACCTCCTGGCTGATATCTTAGTCATCGAGGAGTGTAGGAAAACGTGGTTTCGGTTTCTGATGTATCTGGATGATTAATGAATGTTTTAAGCCACTTGAAAAGTTGCATTTGATTAGATATTTGATCAGAACTGTCTTCTCACGTCCAATTCTGCTTCTCGAAGAGTTTGTACAAGTTATGTTGCCATTGTTGTTGTTGCTGTGAGGGGGTGGAGGGGGGGGGGGGGGGGGGGGGGGGGGGGCGGTGGAGCTAACCTAGTGCTATTGTTATTGGACCAGCAAACTGGGAACATGGGTTTGAAAATCACCACTGCAGAATTGAATTCAATAAAAACCTGGAATTAGAAGTCTAATGATAACCGTGAAAAGATTGTTATAAAAACCCATCTGGATGACTCACGGCTGATGTGTTGGGTAAGCTGGGTCTGCGAGGACTGCGGTTACTGCAGCAGTGAGAGAGACAGGCTTCCAACACTTGAAGAAATGCAACTCGATTTTATTGAACTCTTAACAATCATACATACTTTAACTGTGGGTTGGCACTATGCTGACTTGACTGGAGACCTGAGGCTAACCTGACCAGACTATCTGACTACCACACGGTGTTTGTTCTAGTTGTTGCTCACGGGCCCGGGCTGTCTCAGAGGCTGCATCCCGAGAGAGCGGGAAAACTAGTGCCCTCTGACTTTATAGTGGCCGTGTCCTGTCTGGTGATTGGCTGCTGTGTTCTGCGTGTTCATTGGTCATCCTGTGTGTCAATCACTGCCTGTCTGTGCACCATCATATTCCTGTGTGTATATTATGACAACGGCCTTTACGCGAGGCAGTCCCAGGCAGTAACACCAACATCCCTTGAGTGAATAAGTAACAATAATCTGGTCCGGCCGACATGTGATTCCAGATCTGTAGCAATGTTCTTGACTCTGAAATGGCCAACAAGTCATTCAGTTGTGTCAAGAAGCAGAAACCAAAAGAAAGTGGACAGACCACCTGACATCAGCCTCGGCCCTGGAAATGACAATGGCAAATATCGCCCTGTCAACCCTGCAAAAGTCCTCCTGACTGAGACACAATCACAGACACGCTAGGTTCCACAACAGTGTATATTTTTACTTCCTTCTATTTATCGGAGAGGTCGGCATGGCAGGATACCCGCCATTCTTTTCGCAAAAGTTTTCTGCTTGTTGGCGATGTTCTCATCAAAGATGAGCGGGTCGTTGTGGCAAAGTCCTTGTGCCGTCTCCTGGCACCATGTGAAGTTGCTGGGTTGTGCAGGAACGATGACAAAGGACGACAACTTCAACGGTTTACTATCAGAACATCAAAGTTCTAACACGCCACGCCTGAAACCACACTGGTGAGATCTCCCATGCTACCGAAATATCACTTCCGGTGTACAGGCCATGGCAATTATATATCGGAAAACATAGTGGGAGGAAGAAAGGGGGAGGATATTACAAAATTTGCAATGCACAAGGTGAGAGCATTCGGGCAAGACACAAAAGCTGTGTCTCGAGGAGTGTGGCGCTAACAATTGCACACAGAAACACAAAATGGCACAAAAGAGGCTTTATTACCGTGAGATGTTATTCCCTCAAGTGGAGCTGTAAAATGGCAGCTCAGGAGACCTCATGGATATTTATACTGCTCCCTGTGGGCGGAGCTAGCCGGCAGGGGCTTATCGACAAACTATGCAGGGGCTTACCGACAAACCTGTAATAGCAGGTACTATTGTACATCCCCTAATAGAGGCACACACATATATATACAGTGGTATTACCACAAGGAGTTAGGAATTGCAACTGGAAGCCACCGCTGCTGTGTAGAAACAGATGGAGTGGTTATGATTTGAAATTTTCAAGGCACAAGTTTGAATCAGGGAGTTTGTAAAGATGCCAATTGAAAGATCTTTTTCCTCAGCTGATGCTGAGCTTCATTGGAACAGTGTAGGAGGCTGAGCATAGCGAGGTGGGGAAAAGCCTTATTTCCCGGTGATTATACAACATCCTTGCCGATTGCTGGAAATACACCCAGGCGGCAGGTTAACCCTGTCGCACAACCAGGCCTCATGCAAGTGGTGCAGACTGGGGTTGCTTGACGAAGAACAATATTTAACAGATTGAAGGTATGGTGAATGTATAATATGTACAATTCACACTGTGTATCACTGTGTCCCTGTGGGCTCTGTCTGTGAGCCGTTGCACGGCTCTGCCCACAGGGGGAGATGAGGAGTTTGTACAGGGCTCTGCCCATGGCCCCTCCCACTACCGGAAGTATAAAGTGCTGCGGTCTTGTGAGTCTGCCCTCAGTTCTTCTGGTCGCAGGCAGGCTCAGTTGTAAGTCTATTAAAGCCACAGTTTACTTCCTATCGTGTCTCGAGTGAATTGATGGTCACACCAATTTAATAGACTTAAAAACCACCATGGAATCAGCTCTCAAACCTGATCGACTGGAACTCGACCCTGCAAGCCACAGAAGCGAAGGAAATCTTTCTACATTGGCTTCGGTGCTTCAAGGCCTATCTGGCTGCGTCGACTACCTCCGCTGTTATTGAAGAACAGAAACTCAGTCTCCTAGACGCACGGGTGAGCCATCGCATTTCTACTCAACTCGATACCACCAACTCGAACACCGAAGCCCTCACAATACTTGACCGCCTATACATGCGGCCTGTAAATGAAGTCTACGCGCGGCATATTTTCACTACCCGCTGCCAGCGCCCCGCAGCCGGCCATGTGTGAGTCATGGGGGCCGCCATCTTGGGCGCCATCTTCCTCGCCGCCCGCCACGTGCGATCCACGGGGGCGGCCATCTTGGACGCCATCTTCCTCGCCGCCCGCCACGTGCGATCAACGGGGGCCAACATCTTGGCCATCATCCAATGTTCATATCGGTGACTACGACCTCCGCGGACAGACATCACGGGGCTACTCCAGCATCGCTGATCAAGCCACCGACTACCCGCAACTCAACGCAGTCACTTTGGACCAGTCGCGGCCAAAGCACCTCAGGAGCTCAATGATGTCCGTTCAGGTCAACGGATACAAGACACCGCGCCTCTTTGACTCCGGGAGCACCGAGAGCTTCGTACACCCAGATCTGGTAAGACGCTGTTCGCTCCCTATCTTCCCTGCACGGCAAACTATCTCCCTCGCCTCGGGCTCGCACTCGGTCCAAATACAAGGGCGCACCGTTGCGACCCTAACAATACAGGGCGCCAGCTACTCTAATTTCCAGCTGTACGTACTCCCAGACCTCTGCGCCCCCCTCCTACTCGGGCTCGATTTTCAGTGTAATCTTAGAAGCCTCACACTCAGCTTCGGCGGACCCCTACCCCCTCTCACTGTCTGCAGCTTAGCGATTCTAAAATCGACCCCCTTCCACTCTTCGCTAATCTCACCGCTAACTGTAAACCCGTAGCCACCCGCAGCAGGCGGTACAGCCTGCAGGACAGGGTATTTATTAGAGCCGAAGTCCAGCGGCTCCTAGGTGAGGGAGTCATAGAGGCCAGTAACAGCCCCTGGAGAGCTCAGGTAGTGGTCGTCAAGACCGGGGAAAGGTTCCGGATGGTGGTTAATTACAGCCAGACCATTAACCGGTTCACGCACCTCGATGCGTACCCCCTCCCCAGAATTGCAGACATGGTCAACCAGATCGCCCAGTACCACATCTTCTCCACGGTGGATCTGAAGTCTGCATACCACCAGCTCCCAATCCGCCCGGAGGACCGCCACTACACGGCGTTCGAGGCCGATGGCCGCCTCTTCCATTTCCTCCAGGTCCCCTTTGGAGTCACGAATGGGGTTTCGGTGTTCCAACGAGCAATGGACCGAATGGTGGACCAATACGGGCTGCGGGCCACGTTTCTGTACTTGGATAACGTCACCATCTGCGGCTATGACCAGCAGGACCACGACGCCAACCTCCACCGATTTCTCCAAACTGCCCAGAAACTCAACCTCACATACAACGAGAAATGCGTTTTCCGTACAACCAGGCTAGCCATCCTCGGCTATGTCGTGAAAAACGGGGTTCGGGGCCTGACCCGGACCTCTCCCTCACTGTTCCAGGGCCCTCGAGAGGTGCCTTGGATTCTTCTCCTATTATGCCCAGTGGGTCCCCCAATATGCGGACAAAGCCCGCCCACTATTTAAGACCACACTCTTCCCACTGTCAGCAGAGGCCCGCCAGACCTTCAACTGCATCAAGGAGGACATCGCCAAAGCCGCCATGCAGGCGGTGGATGAATCCGTCCCTTTTCAGGTGGAGAGCGATGCCTCAGAGGTCGCTCTAGCAGCCACTCTGAATCAGGCAGGGAGACCAGTCGCCTTCTTCTCCCGAACTCTCTCCGCTTCGGAACTTCAACACTCCTCAGTCGAAAAAGAAGCCCAAGCCATTGTGGAAGCCGTACGGCACTGGAGGCACTACCTCGCAGGTAGGAGGTTTACCCTCATCACCGACCAGTGATCGGTTACCTTCATGTTCAACAACTCGCAAAGGGGCAAAATAAAAAACGATAAAATCTTGAGGTGGAGGATCGAAAGCGCCACCTATAATTATGATATCATATATCGGCCGGGGAAGCTCAACGAGCCCCCAGATGCCCTGTTCCGCGGCACATGCGCCAGCGCGCAAGACGACCGATTACAGGCTATCCACAATGACCTCTGCCACCCGGGGGTCACCCGGCTCGCCCACTACATCAAAGCCCGCAATCTGCAATCTCAGGGTTTCTCAAAAGGCTTCCCGGCCCTTTGAACGCCTGAGCATCGATTTCAAAGGACCCCTCCCCTCGACCAATCGTAATGTGTACTTCCTCAACATCATAGACAAATTCTCCTGCTTCCCCTTTGCCATCCCATGCCCTGATATGACCTCCCACACAGTCATCAGAGCCCTGCACAGTGTCTTCACCCTGTTCGGGTTCCCTAACTATGTCCACAGCGACAGGGGTCCGTCCGTCATGAGTGACGAGCTGCGTCAGTACCTGCTCGACAAGGGCATCGCCTCGAGCAGGACTACCAGCTATAAACCCAGGGGGAACGGGCAGGTGGAGCGGGAGAACGTGACGGTCTGGAAGACCGTCCTACTGACCCTACGGTCCAGGAATCTCCCGACCTCCCACTGGCAGGAGGTCCTCCCCGACGCGCTCCATGCAATTAGGTCCCTCCTGTGCACGGCCACTAATCAGACCCCTCACGAGCGACTGTTTGTTTTCCCCAGGGGCACTACCACGGGGGCTACGCTCCCATCTTGGTTGAGGACACCGGGCCCAGTTCTCCTCCGGAAGCATGTCCGGACACATAAAATGGACCCACTGGTAGAGAGGGTACTACTGCTACACTCAAACCCCCACTAAGCCTTTATAGAACATCCCGACGGCCGTCAGGACACCGTTTCCCTCCGAGACCTGGCGCCTGCAGGATCCACCACCACCACCATCGCCGACTTACCCCTCACACGACACCCCACCCAGCCCCCTACACCCTGACCCCCCACGCCCTGGGCCCCCCGCCTACAGGTTTCCTGCACCCCCCTTCGCCTGTCGCACCGGTCAGGAACGAAGCTCTGAACGAACCACCCCCTGGAGTCCACCCTCAGATCCACACCGCCCGTCAGCACCCAGCCACCCTCAGATCCACACCGCCCGTCAGCACCCAGCCACCCTCAGATCCCCATCCCCACCGCCCGTCAGCACCCAGCCACCCTCAGATCCACACCGCCCGTCAGCACCCAGCCACCCTCAGATCCACACCGCCCGTCAGCACCCAGCCACCCTCAGATCCACACCGCCCGTCAGCACCCAGCCACCCTCAGATCCCCATCCCCACCGCCCGTCAGCACCCAGCCACCCTCAGATCCACACCGCCCGTCAGCACCCAGCCACCCTCAGATCCCCATCCCCACCGCCCGTCAGCACCCAGCCACCCTCAGATCCCCACCGCCCGTCAGCACCCAGCCCCAGCCACCCTCAGATCCACACCGCCCGTCAGCACACAGCCACCCTCAGATCCACACCGCCCGTCAGCACACAGCCACCCTCAGATCCCCACCGCCCGTCAGCACCCAGCCACCCTCAGATCCACACCGCCCGTCAGCCCACCCAGCCACCCTCAGATCCCCACCGCCCGTCAGCACCCAGCCACCCTCAGATCCACACCGCCCGTCAGCACCCAGCCACCCTCAGATCCACACCGCCCGTCAGCACCCAGCCACCCTCAGATCCACACCGCCCGTCAGCACCCAGCCACCCTCAGATCCACACCGCCCGTCAGCACACAGCCACCCTCAGATCCACACCGCCCGTCAGCACACAGCCACCCTCAGATCCACACCGCCCGTCAGCACACAGCCATCCGAAGAGGCTGCAACCCCGGTGCTCCGCCGATCCCAGCGGACAATTCGGCCACCGGACCGGCTCAATCTGTAGACCCGTCACCCCTGCCGTACTTGATTTTGTTTACAGGGGGTGAATGTGGTGAATGTATAATGCTTAATTCATACTGTATAGCATTGTGTTCACACTGTATAGCATTGTGTCCTTGTGGGCTCTGTCTGTGAGCCGTTGCCCGGCTCTGCCCACAGGGGGAGATGAGGAGCTTGTACAGGGCTCCACCCTTGGCTACGCCTGTGGCCCCTCCCGCTACCGGAAGTGTAAAGTGCTGCGGTCTTGCGAGTCTGCCCTCAGTTCTTCTGGTCGCAGGCAGGCTCAGTTGTAAGTCGATTAAAGCCACAGTTTACTTCCTCTCGTGTCTCGAGTGAATTGATGGTCGTATCAGAAGGCAGGAAAAAAAATCAGAAGTGGTTTCAGGCCCAGCACATCCCACATCCTGGACGCAGCCATAAGCTGCGCACAGGCACCACGTTGTTCCATTCTAATGTGCAGCTCCATTGCAGACATGCATTGCATTCCATGCAAAATAAATTTATAGATTTCTGTACACACTGCCCAGTCCTCCAAGCTTGCATTCTGATCTTATCAGCCTGTATTCTTTGTTGTACAAAGGAAAGTATTGTGGAGGGACAGACCAGCACAGTATTGAAGTGGGCAACTTGGTGGCACAGTGGTTAGCACTGTCGCTTCACAGCTCCAGGGTCCTAGGTTCGATTCCCCGCTGGGTCACTGTCTGTGCGGAGTCTGCATGTCCTCCCCGTGTGTGCGTGGGTTTCCTCCGGGTGCTCCGGTTTCCTCCCACAGTCCAAAGATGAGCAGGTTAGGTGGATTGGACATTCTGAATTTTCCCTCTGTGTACCCGAACAGGCGCTGTAACGTGACAGTAACTTCATTGCAGTGTTAATGTAAGTCTACTTGTGACGATAAAGATTATTAATAAAAAAAAGATAAATGTATTTTTAAAATTCTACTCGCGAGGCCGTTCCCTATGCTTAATTCTTCTACAGTTTTCTACACGGTCTTCTACAGAGTAACCTCTTGCTCACGTTCTGATGTCCAAACAATAATTGAAGTGATTTTACTGTTCATGGACCAGGATGGGGGCAGATCCAACAAAACCCAACTCTGACTCCATGCTGGAACTCTCTAACGCCGCTGAGGAAACTGCAGCACCTACCTTGTCAACAGCAACTAACGATGGCCAACAAACGGCAGATCTGATCCCAGATCGATTATACCTCCAGATCCCAGATCGATTATACCTCCAGATCCCAGACCGATTATACCTCCAGATCCGAGATCGATTATACCTCCAGATCACAGATCGATTATACCTCCAGATCCCAGATCGATTATACCTCCAGATCCCAGATCGATTATACCTCCAGATCCGAGATCGATTATACCTCCAGATCACAGATCGATTATACCTCCAGATCCCAGATCGATTATACCTCCAGATCCGAGATCGATTATACCTCCAGATCACAGATCGATTATACCTCCAGATCCCAGATCGATTATACCTCCAGATCACAGATCGATTATACCTCCAGATCCGAGATCAATTATACCTCCAGATCACAGATCGATTATACCTCCAGATCCCAGATCGATTATACCTCCAGATCACAGATCGATTATACCTCCAGATCCCAGATCGATTATACCTCCAGATCACAGATCGATTATACCTCCAGATCCCAGATCGATTATACCTCCAGATCCCAGATCGATTATACCTCCAGATCACAGATCGATTATACCTCCAGATCCCAGATCGATTATACCTCCAGATCACAGATCGATTATACCTCCAGATCACAGATCGATTATACCTCCAGATCCCAGATCGATTATACCTCCAGATCACATTCGATTATACCTCCAGATCACAGATCGATTATACCTCCAGATCACAGATCGATTATACCTCCAGATCCCAGATCGATTATACCTCCAGATCACATTCGATTATACCTCCAGATCACAGACCGATTATACCTCCAGATCCGAGATCGATTATACCTCCAGATCCCAGATCGATTATACCTCCAGATCCCAGATCGATTATACCTCCAGATCACAGATCGATTATACCTCCAGATCCCAGATCGATTATACCTCCAGATCACAGATCGATTATACCTCCAGATCACAGATCGATTATACCTCCAGATCCCAGATCGATTATACCTCCAGATCACATTCGATTATACCTCCAGATCCCAGATCGATTATACCTCCAGATCCCAGATCGATTATACCTCCAGATCACAGATCGATTATACCTCCAGATCCCAGATCGATTATACCTCCAGATCACAGACCGATTATACCTCCAGATCACAGATCGATTATAGCTCCAGATCACAGATCGATTATAGCTCCAGATCCCAGATCGATTATACCTCCAGATCCCAGATCGATTATACCTCCAGATCCCAGATCGATTATACCTCCAGATCCCAGATCGATTATACCTCCAGATCCCAGATCGATTATACCTCCAGATCCCAGATCGATTATACCTCCAGATCCCAGATCGATTATACCTCCAGATCCCAGATCTATTATACCTCCAGATCCCAGATCGATTATACCTCCAGATCACAGACCGATTATACCTCCAGATCCGAGATCGATTATACATCCAGATCACAGATCGATTATACCTCCAGATCCCAGATCGATTATACCTCCAGATCCCAGATCGATTATACCTCCAGATCCCAGATCTATTATACCTCCAGATCCCAGATCGATTATACCTCCAGATCCGAGATCGATTATACCTCCAGATCCGAGATCGATTATACATCCAGATCACAGATCGATTATACCTCCAGATCCCAGATCGATTATACCTCCAGATCCGAGATCGATTATACCTCCAGATCACAGATCGATTATACCTCCAGATCCGAGATCAATTATACCTCCAGATCCGAGATCGATTATACCTCCAGATCCCAGATCGATTATACCTCCAGATCCCAGATCGATTATACCTCCAGATCCGAGATCAATTATACCTCCAGATCAGAGATCAATTATACCTCCAGATCCGAGATCAATTATACCTCCAGATCCCAGATCAATTATACCTCCAGATCACAGATCAATTATACCTCCAGATCCGAGATCGATTATACCTCCAGATCCGAGATCGATTATACCTCCAGATCCCAGATCGATTATACCTCCAGATCCGAGATCGATTATACCTCCAGATCCGAGATCAATTATACCTCCAGATCCCAGATCGATTATACCTCCAGATCCCAGATCGATTATACCTCCAGATCCCAGATCGATTATACCTCCAGATCACATTCGATTATACCTCCAGATCACAGATCGATTATACCTCCAGATCCGAGATCGATTATACCTCCAGATCCCAGATCGATTATACCTCCAGATCCCAGATCGATTATACCTCCAGATCCCAGATCGATTATACCTCCAGATCCGAGATCGATTATAGCTCCAGATCCCAGATCGATTATACCTCCAGATCCGAGATCAATTATACCTCCAGATCCCAGATCGATTATACCTCCAGATCACAGATCGATTATACCTCCAGATCCAAGATCAATTATACCTCCAGATCCAAGATCAATTATAAGTGTCCATCTGGACTGTTCCCTTTGTTACACTTTAGAATAATTTATGCACCAACATTTTCAGTCTCTGCTTGTGATTGTATACTGTGTGGGAGCAACATCACAGAGTGGAGATTCCAGCGGTGGAGACCCTCCGCCAAGCACCAGATCCTGGGTTTGAGTAAAGCTGAACTTCACCCCCACAGTGACAGCACACTTGGTCACTGATGCGCCATCAATAACTACTGAAATGAGGATGTAGTCCGAATTGAAGGCTTTAATCAACAAGATGTTTCCCCAGCAGCTCGAGTACAGAAAGAAGGCCGGCTGCTGGGAAAAACGGGTTCTTATACCCCGCCTCCCTGGGCGGAGCTACCTTACGTTCCGACCAATGAAATGCAAACACTTGGGCCAATGAGAAGCGAGCTTTCTCCACCAATGCTAGCTCATACTCCCTGGTACCGTAGTACCTCTAGTCATACTACCACATTCACCCCTTGTTGAGAAAGAACCGGGGTGGGGGAGGGGGGAAGTCTGCTCAGGCGTCCAGCCATGACTGGTAGTCCGGTGCGGGTGGGGTAATTTACTGGTAGTATGACTCCAACGGCGGCTGCCCACTGGCCCGTAACTATGTACAGAGTCAGGAATTGTGTATTCAGCATGGCGCACTGGCCCGTAACTATTTACAGAGACAGAAGAAAAATCCATTAAGAGTTCACATTGACTCGACCAGACCGATCGGGGGCCTTGGATGTCCTCTGCGGCCGACGGAGCTTCGGCGGCGATGTTGATGGAGATGCGGGCGTCCATAACTCCGGACACGATGATCCTGTCCTTGTGGAGGTTTCAACACCCCTAGACGGCGCTGGTGAGGGCCGGGCCTGGGGGGGGGGGGGGGGGGGGGGGGGGGGCGTCGTCCTCCAGGCGGCGCAGGTGAGGGGGTTGGCGGGCCGGGGGGGGGGGGGGAGTGCCTGCAGGGTGCAGTTGCGGTTGGGGGGGGTCCCGCCATAGCCTGTGGGGGGGGGGGGGGGGGGTGGGGGGCTGGTGACGAGGGCGATGGCGGGGATCCGGCTGGCGCCAGGTCCCGTAGGGAGACAGTGTCTTGTCGGCCATCGGGGTACTCCACATCCACATATTGCGGGTTAGCATGGAGCAGCTGGACCCTCTCGACCAACGGGTCCGATTTGTGCCCACACGTGTTTCCGGAGCAGGATGGGCCCGGGGGCAGCCAGCCAGATCGGGAGCGGGGTCCCTGAGGAAGACTTCCTGGAGAAGCAGGGTAGCATGGTGGTTAGCATAAATGCTTCACAGCTCCAGGGTTCCAGGTTCGATTCCCGGCTGGGTCACTGTCTGTGCGGAGTCTGCACGTCCTCCCCGTGTGTGCGTGGGTTTCCTCCGGGTGCTCCGGTTTCCTCCCACAGTCCAAAGATGTGCAGGTTAGGTGGATTGGCCATGCTAAATTGCCCGTAGTGTCCTAATAAAAGTAAGGTTAGGGGGGGGGGTTGTTGGGTTACGGGTATAGGGTGGATACGTGGGTTTGAGTGGGGTGATCATGGCTCGGCACAACATTGAGGGCCGAAGGGCCTGTTCTGTGCTGTACTGTTCTATGTTCTAAGACAAGAAGGCGTTCGTGGGGAGTTTGATTAGTAGAAGTGCAGAGTAGAGACCGGATGGAGTGGAGGGTGTCTGGGCGTCCCGGAGTCCAGCAGGCAGGATGTTTCATGCCCGTTGAGCAGGACCTTCGTCGTCGCCGTAGAGAGGGTGCGGGGTCGAGACTGGTCCAAGTTGACTGATGCGAGTCGTGGCAGAAGATCGGAGTCGTCATCGGGCGGTGCGTAGTCACCCGCGTCGGGGTCCTTGGAGCCGACCCAAGATGGCGGCGCCCACTGGTCGCACATGGCAGGGGATGGAAAAAATGGTGGCGCCCATCCCCCGCACGTGGCGTCGGAAACACAAGATGGCGGCACCCGGAGGCCGCACGGGGCGTTGGGGGATGGGGACAGAGAAGTTTGTGGGCCGCACGGGGCCCTCGGCGAGAGACGGGGTGATGTGACCATCAATTCACACTACACGTAGTTGGAAGCTTGTTTTTCAGTGGTTTTAATGATCTTACAACGGAGCCTGCATGTGACGAGATAAACTGGCAGGCAGGCTCAGACTGCCAGGCTTTATACTTCCGGTTAGTGGGAGGAGCCATGGGCGGGGCCATGGGCGAAGCCAAGGGTGGAGCCCAGTACAAACTCCTCATCTCCTCCTAGGGGCAGAGCCGCGCAACTGCTCGTATACCGAGCTTACACAGACACAGTACATCATATATAATAACAGTGTGAATTACACGGACTGTGATTCACCACATTCACCCCCTGTAAAAATTGAGTCCAGCGGGGGGGGATGTGTCTACCAATTCCCAATTGTGAATTACAAGTTACAAGTTACAGGTTATAAATTACAGGTTAAGTCGATCTGGCGGCCGAGTCGTCCTCTGGGATCGACGAAGCACCGGGGTTGCAGCCTCTTCTGGTGGCTGGGTGGTGGCGGTCGGCGAGGGGACCATGGCGGACTCCGGGGGTGATTCGGTCCGAGCTTCGTATCCGACTGGTTCGACTGGTGACGGGGAGCGTCGGATACCCAATGGTGCGGGGGCGCGGAGCACGGGCAGCAGAACTGCAGGCGTGGGGGCGCCGGGCGCGGGAGGTTGGGTGGGGTATAGTGTGAGGGGAGGCGGTGGGGGGGGGGAGGCGGTGGGAGGGGTATAGTGTGAGGGGAGGCGGTGGGGGGGGAGGCGGTGGGAGGGGTATAGTGTGAGGGGAGGCGGTGGGCGGGGGGGGTATAGTGCGAGGGGTATGTCAGCGGCGGTAGTGTCGGAGTTGGATCCTGCAGGCGCCAGGTCCCGGAGGGAAACAGTGTCCTGACGGCCGTCGGGGTACTCTATAAATGCGTAGTGTGGGTTTGAATGGAGTAGGAGCACTCTCTCTACGAGTGGGTCAGTCTGGTGAGTCCGGACGTGCTTCCGGAGGAGAACCGGGCCCGGTGTCTTTAACTATTCTGGGAGCGAAACCCTCGTGGTAGTGCCCCTGGAAAAAACAAATAGCTGCTCGTGAGGGATCTGATTGGTGGCCGTACATAGGAGAGACCTAATTGCATGGAGCGCGTCTGGGAGGACTTCCTGCCAATGGGAGGTCGGGAGCTTCCTGGACCGGAGGGTCAGTAGGACGGTCTTCCAGACCGTCGCATTCTCCCTCTCCACCTGCCCGTTCCCCCTGGGGTTGTAGCTGGTAGTCCTGCTCGAGGCAATGCCCTTTTCGAGCAGGTACTGACGCAGCTCGTCGCTCATAAAGGACGAACTCCTGTCGCTGTGTACATAGCTGGGGAAACCAAACAGGGTGAAGATGCTGTGCAGGGCCCCAATGACTGTGTGGGAGGTCATATCGGGGCACGGGACAGCAAAGAGAAAACGAGAGAACTCGTCGATGACGTTCAGAAAGTACACATTCCTATTGGTCGAGGGGTGTGGCCCTTTGAAATCGATAGCGAGGCGTTCAAAGGGCCGAGAAGCCTTGACCAGGTGGGCCTTGTCTGGTCTATAGAAGTGCGGTTTTCACTCCGCACAGATCAGGCAGTCCCTGGTGATGGCTTTCACCACCTCTGTGGAGAAAGGCAGATTTTGGGCTTTGGCGTAGTGGGCGAGCCGAGTGACCCCCGGGTGGCAGAGGTCATTGTGGATGGCTTTCAGGCGGTCGTCTTGCGCGCTGGCGCACGTGCCGCGGGACAGGGCATCTGGGGGCTCGTTGAGCTTCCCCGGTTGATACATAATATCATAATTGTAGGTGGAGAGTTCGATCCTCCACCGTAAGATCTTATCATTTTTGATCTTGCCCTTTTGAGAGTTGTCGAACATAAAGGCAACCGATCTTTGGTCGGTGATGAGGGTGAACCTCCTACCTGCGAGGTAGTGCCTCCAGTGACGTATAGCTTCCACGATGGCTTGTGCTTCCTTTTCGACTGAGGAGTGTTGAAGTTCCGAAGCGGAGAGGGTTCGGGTGAAGAAGGCGACTGGTCTCCCTGCCTGATTCAGAGTGGCGGGGAGAGCGACCTCTGAGGCATCGCTCTCCACCTGAAAAGGGACAGATTCATCCACCGCCCGCATGGCCGCTTTGGCGATGTCCTCCTTGATACGAATTAAAGCCTGACGAGCCTCATCCGATAGAGGAAAGAGTGTGGCCTTAAATAGTGGGCGGGCTTTGTCCGCATATTGAGGGACCCACTGGGCATAATAAGAGAAGAATCCCAGGCACCTTTTGAGGGCCCTGGGACAATGAGGGAGAGGGAGTTCTAAGAGGGGGGCATACGGTCCGGGTCAGGGCCCAGGACTCCGTTCTCCACGACATAGCCGAGGATGGCTAGCCTGGTCGTGCGGAAAACGCATTTCTCCGTGTTATACGTGAGGTTGAGTTTCTGGGCAGTCTGGAGAAATCGATCGAGGTTAGCGTCGTGGTTCTGCTCGTCGTGGCCGCAGATGGTGACGTTATCCAGATACGGAAACGTGGCCCGCAGCCCGTACTGGTCCACCATTCGGTCCATTGCTCGTTGGAACATCGAGACCCCATTAGTGACGCCAAAGAGAACCTGGAGGAAGTGGAAGAGCGGCCGTTGGCCTCAAACGCCGTGAAGTGGCGGTCCTCCGGGCGGATTGGGAGCTGGTGGTACGCAGACTTCAGATCCACCGTGGAAAAGACTTTATAGTGGGCGATCTGATTCACCATGTCTGCAATTCTGGGGAGGGGATACGCATAACTTCATTGAAGCCTACTCGTGACAATAAGCAAATTTAATTTATTTTCATTTCATTTCATCAAGGAGCATGAACCGATTAATGGTCTGGCTATAGTCCACTACCATTCGGAATTTTTCCCCGGTCTTGATGACCACCACCTGAGCTCTCCAGGGGCTGTTACTGGCCTCTATGATCCCCTCACGTAGGAGCCTATGGACCTCGGTTCTGATAAATACCCTGTCCTGCAGGCTGTATCGCCTACTGCGGGTGGCTACGGGTTTCCAGTCCGGAGTGAGATTGGCAAAGAGTGGAGGGGGGGCGATGTTTAGCGTAGTTAGGCTGCAAATAGTGAGTGGGGGTAGGGGCCCGCCGAAGCTGAGGGTGAGGCTTTTGAGGTTACACTGGAAGTCGAGTCCCAGTAAGAGTGGGGCACAGAGTTCGGGGAGTACCTATAGCTGGAAGTTTGAGTAGCTAGTGCCCTGGATCGTTAGGGTCGCGACGGTGCGCCCTTGGAGGTGAACAGAGTGAGAGCCCGAAGCGAGGGAGATAGTTTGCCGTGCAGGGAAGATAGGGAGCGAACAGCGTCTTACCAGATCTGGGTGTACGAAGCTCTCGGTGCACCCGGAGTCGAAGAGGCGCGGCATCCTGTACCCGTTGATTTTAACGGTCATCATTGAGTTGCGGAGGTGCTTTGGACGCGACTGGTCCAACGTGACCGCGCTGAGTTGCGGGTAGTCGGCGGCTCGATCAGCTGTGCTGGAGTGGCCCCGTGATGACTGCCCTCTGAGTTCGTAGTCGTCGAGGTGAGTTTCAGAGTTTGAAGAGGATGGATCTCAAGATGGCCGCCCCCATGAGTCGCACATGGCCGGCCGCATGGAGGAGGATTGCCAAGATGGCCGCCCCCATGAGTCGCACATGGCCGGCCGCATGGAGGAGGATTGCCAAGATGGCCGCCCCCATGAGTCGCACATGGCCGGCCGCATGGAGGAGGATTGCCAAGATGGCCGCCCCCATGAGTCGCACATGTCGGGTGGGGACGGAGTCAGCATACAGGCTGCAGTATTTTGGGGCCTGCGAGTTCGAGGAGCGAGTGCTTTGGGCTGTGGGAGAGTTTGGAGAGGGGGATTCCTTCACCAGGCAGACCCGGGCATAGTGTCCTTTGCGACCGCAGTTGCTGCCGTGGGTGCTGGGGCTGCCCGCAAAAGTGGCACTCTGGGGCTGCGTGATGGCTGGGTGGCCGCGTGGCGCAGGCCTGGGGCAGTCGCTGGTCGGGGGCCCAGGATGGGGTCGCTTGGTCCACAGGGAATGAGGTGAGGCTGCGGAATGAGACCTCCATAGTGGTAGTTAGTTCTACCGTGTCCTCTAAGTTCTGGACCCCTCTTTCTAACAACCGCTGGCGCACATAATTTGATCTGAGGCCTGCCACGTACACATCTCTAACGGCAAGTTCCATGTGCTGTTCGGCTGATACAGCCTGATAATTACAGTCCCGAGATAAAATCTTTAAATCCCGCAGGAATTCTTCTAATGACTCCGCGGGGCGCTGGCGGCGGGTCGTAAAAATATGGCGCATGTAGACCTCGTTAATGGGCCTCACGTACATTCGATCTAGCATGGCTAGGGCCCCCGTATACAAGTTGGTACTATTTAGTTGAGAAGATATACGGTGGCTCACCCTTGCGTGCAGTAGACTGAGTTTCTGCTCCTCTGTAGTTTCTGATGTGCTTGATTCAGCCAGGTAGGCCTTAAAACATCTGAGCCAGTGCTGGAAGATTTCTCTCGCCCCTGCAGCCTGCGGGTCGAGTTCTAGTCGGTCAGGTTTGAGGGCTGATTCCATAGTTGTTTCTTGAGTTGTTTCTTCGATTTCTCCTTATAGATTTCTTCTTGTTTCCTAAGATCATTAAATTGATGTGACCATCAATTCACACGACACGTAGTTGGAAGTGAACAGTGGTTTTAATGATCTTACAACGGAGCCTGCCTGTGACGAGATGAACTGGCAGGCAGGCTCAGACTGCCAGGCTTTATACTTCCGGTTAGTGGGAGGAGCCATGGGCGAAGCCAAGGGTGGAGCCCAGTACAAACTCCTCATCTCCCCCTAGGGGCAGAGCCGCGCAACTGCTCGTACACCGAGCTTACCCAGATACAGTACATCATATATAATAACAGTGTGAATTACACGGACTGTGATTCACCACACAGGGTGATGTCCCGCAGTCGCTGCCCGGGATCACAGCGACCGCCTTGGCCTGGCAAACCAACAGAAAATGGCCCTTCTTACCGCAGCCCTTGCACGTTGCCGATCTGGCTGGGCAACGCTGTCGGGGGTGTTTTGCCTGTCCACAGAAATAGCAACGGGGCCCAGCGGGGTTTCCAGGGCGTCTCGCAGCGCAGGCCTGAGGCTATTCAGAGTCCGTAGGGGAAGGGGAAGCTGAATTCCAGGCTGCCCAGGGGGCCGCCGCGCGGTCGGGGGCAATGGACGGGCGTTTCCGTTCGCAACATCTAGAGAGTTCGCGAGGGCCCGTGCCTCTGTGAGGCTCAAAGTTTCCTTCTCTAACAGTCTCTGGCGGATCTGTGGGGACTGCATACCCGCAACAAAGGCGTCTCGGATTAACAGTTCGGTGTGCTCATGAGCAGAAACTCGCGTGCAGCCGCAGTTCCTCCCCAGTACAAGGAGCGCACGGTAAAAATCGTCCAAGTCATTAATGTAGATTGGAAACAGTTCAGGTCCAAACACTGCACTAGTTACAGCTTTTCAAAAAATATAGAATTCATGCTCCAGCTTCCTCAGGGTGGCAGTCAGGGTGGGAATGCCACTCCGTACACTCTTCCCAGCTCAGATCTCTCAGTACCTGTCTTACCCGACTTTCCTGACTCAGGCTGGATAGGAGCCAGGCACTGGCTCCAATGAAACAGGTGAGTTTCGACACCCCAGTGAAATGAACAAGCCAGGGGGAAGGTAGGCGTCCAGGGTAAGTTCGACATCGGTCGGAGATGGACATCAGGAACAGGGTTGGACATCGGAAGGGAGGTTGGACATTGGGAGTGTCGTCAGGTTAGGCCGGGCGGTGGTGGTGGGCCAATTGGATTGAGTCAGGGGTGGGGTTCCTATGCAGGTGAGGGGTGGGGGATGGGGAATACCATGGCGGTGGGGCAGGAGTGCTTAATCGGGGTGGGTGGGTGAGATCCCTGTGAGATCGGGGTGCGGGGAGTCCTGTGCAGGAATACAAGCAGGTTGGAGGAACAGCCCATGGGCTAGAATCATAGAATTTACAGTGCAGGAGGCCATTCGGCCCATCGAGTCTGCACCAACCCTTGGAAAGAGCTCCCTACTTAAGCCCACACCTCCACCCTATCCCCGTAACCCAGTAACCCCACCTCACCTTTTGGACACTAAGGGCAATTTAGCACGGCCAATCCACCTAACCTGCACATCTTTGGACTGTGGGAGGAAACCGGAGCACCCGGAGGAAACCCACGCAGACTCAGCCTAGACAGTGACCCGAGGCCGGAATTGAACCCAGGTCCCCGGAGTTGTGAGGCAGTTCCATTTGGTTCTGGCGGTTTGAATTAGGGCGAACACAGACTGTAACCCTGACAGAAGCAGACTGAAGCTTCGGCCTGTCCTTACTGCGATGCACTTTCTCAGGTCGGTGCAGATATCAGGAACTGGCGCTGTGTAGAAGACATAAACTGCTCCGGGGCCATTTGTCTGGGTGAGGTGGTCTTCTGGATTAGCAAGTTGCTCACAGATACGATGGATTTGGCCACCCACCATCTCCAAAGTCCCAGGGTTTGCTAGAATTTGGAATCCTTTGTTCCCAGTGTCCTTGGGCTTTTAAAACATTTGTTTATGGGATGTGGGGGTCACTGGCTGAGCAAACATGTCCTTGGGTTTTCTGGGATTTGGGTTCCAGCGTTCCCAATGTCCTCAGGTTTTCTGGGATTTTTGTCCCAGTGGTGATGATGTCCTCGGGATTCCAGCAATGCAGGTTCCCCCTGGAGAGGGGGAATGATGGAGAACTGTGCTCACTCCCCAATTAGCTGGGGAGAGGTTGCTAACGACAACAGTAAAGGTTTGGTAACAGGTCTGGTGTCATGGCTGAAACATGTTGCTATTTAATATGTGACGACACCAACTGTTAGCTGATTCCTTCTAAAAGGGGTACGTGTGTATCTACTCCAAAAATGATTCAGGTACCTCGTCAATGATTCGATCTTTTATTAGCTAGGGTTACAGATGTTATGTCACACCTGGCGAAATGTCGAAGCTACAGAGCCAATGCACAGAGCAGATAGGTAATAAAAGAGGATCTATCGAGTACAGAGTGGTCACTGCAGTAAGAGGTTGTGTTCAGGTCTAGCGTGAGGGGTTTACTGTACAATACTGCTGGTTAGATACTCCACCAGGATGGGGGGTCTGAACAGGCTGTTGCAGATGGGCCTCAGTCTGCTCTGCTGTGTCTCCTCATACTCTGGGTAATGGCCACGGTTTGAATGGTTTCTGTCCTTTGCCCCATCGGGAATGAAATCTATAAATTCTGGAGAGTTAGAGACAGCGCACGAGTCATTCAGCTTCAGCCGCCGGAGTGGGGCTGCTCGCCCAGGCTGCCTGTCTGCGTGAGAGCCCTGAAGGCCTGTCTTCTCACCTCCCAGACTTCGCTCACCCTCTCTATTCTCAGCAACCTGCTTCTGAGGTCTCCTCACGTTGTACCTGGCCGGAAACAGGCCTTTAGTAAAGTTGCCACCCCGGAAGACCAAAGGTCTCAAGGCCTCCCTCAGAAGGGGTCTATGGGTCTCGGGCTCCAGCTCCACGTCAAGCAGCTGGAACACAGGCCTAACATGCTGCCTGGGAAATTGGCTTGGCTTCAATCTCTGCACTGCCGTCACATTCCCAAACTTATCAAACGTCATGATGTTGTTTAATGGTCGGCGGCTGTTCTGAATTTTTAGAACGTTCTGGAAATAGGAAGTCATCCTATAAAAATCACAGGGAGGCACAGGAGGCTCTTCAACACAGGGCTCCGGGGTTTGTGGTTGGAGCAACTCCTTTTCCGTCTGACACAAATGCCTGGGAACGCTCTTCCGCTTGCTTGGGCCTCCCCGGTGGCACCCATACTTCAATATTCTCTTCTTGGCTACAGGGGGTGATTGTGGTTCAGCGTCTTCATCAACTTCAACAGCTTTCTTGCCTTCCTGATGTCAAAACACAAGAACAAAAGGGTTCTCAAGGCTGGAGATGGTTTTTTCTTTTTAACAGATTAATTAGCTACACAATCCTGGAATACTGTGCCCAGATCTGGATGGCACAAGGATGGGGAGTTACAGATAAACTAGGGTGACTTTCCTTTGAGCACATAAGACCCAGATTTAGGACTGGGGATATAGGTGAGTTAATAAGGGGACAGTTTCCAATTCCCAAAGAGTCAATACCGAGAGGTTGGAGATGGCAGGCAAAGAGGTGACACAAGGGAAAACTTGAAGTAAAAGAGAGGTCAGGATTTGCAATGCACTTCTTGGTACGTTAGTGAAAACAGATTAACTCCAAAAGGGAATGAGATAACGTTCCATGGATATGGGGAAGGAGTGGGGGAGTGGAATTAACTGGACCACTCCTGGGAAGAACTAGACTAGACTTGGTTGGCCCATCAGACTGCAGTAGTCCCTTAAGCCTGTCCCCTATTGAATAAGATCATGACTTATCCTTGCCCCAACTCCACCTTCCCTTTCCGATTCCCATGTATCTTCACTGCTTGAGAGTTCAACTCTCCACCAATCACAGCCTTGAGTATATTCAACAACTGAGGTAGAGAATTCCAAATATTCACAGAAAACGCCATCTCCCCCTCAGTCTGAAATGGACGATTCCTTATTCTAGCTCTGGACCCACCAGCCTCTGAGCATCTGCCCTATCAGACCCTCCCAAAATCTCCTGTTCTCCGAAAATCCAGAGAGTTGACCTCTCCCTCAGGACAACCTGCTCACCTCAGGAAATGTAATGAATCTTTGTTGTACCTTCTGTAAAGTAAGTACAACCTTCCTTCAACAAGGTGATCAAATTTGGAGACGGGTTGTGGTCTGACTGCAGCCCTGTAGTATTGCAGCAAGACTTTGTTACTCTTCTAACCTTGCAATAAAGACCAAATGTCATTCATGTTCCTCATTGCCAGGTGTACCGGCATGTTAACTTCCTATGTTCCTTGTACACATCCGTCTGAACACTAACATTTAGTTTCACACCATTGTCAAAATATTGATTTCTGTCCCACAATCCGTAGAATGCAGAAGGAGGCCATTTGGCCCATTACGTCTGCACCGCCCCTCCAAAAGAGCACCCTACCCAGGTCCATAAGACCACAAGACATAGGATCAGAATTAGGCCACATGGCCCATCAAGTCTGCTCCGCCATTCAATAATGGCTGATATTTTTCTCATCTCCATTCTCCTGCCATCTCATCTTTGGACCGTGGGAGGAAACCGGAGCACCCGGAAGAAACCCTGACAGACACAGGGAGAACGTGCGGACACCGCACGAACAGTGATCCAAGCCGGGAATTGAACCTGGTTCTGTGAGGGAGCAGGGCTAACCACTGTGCCACCATGTCGCCCTTGCGTGGATACATCAGAAAGGGGTTCCCCAGCAGATGTTTGGGGTATCACCGGGTATGGTGCCCCGAAGATCAAAATTTGGTCTTTATTGCAAGGTTAGAAGAGTAACAAAGTCTTACTGCAATACTACAGGGCTGCAGTCAGACCACAACTTACAGGCAGCACGTAGCATTGTGGATAGCACAATTGCTTCACAGCTCCAGGGTCCCAGGTTCGATTCGGGCTTGGGTCACTGTCTGTGCGGAGTCTGCACATCCTCCCTGTGTCTGCGTGGGTTTCCTCCGGGTGCTCCGGCTTCCTCCCACAGTCCAAAGGTGTGCAGGTTAGGTGGATTGGCCGTGCTAAATTGCCCTTAGTGTCCAAAATTGCCCTTAGTGTTGGGTGGGGTTACTGGGTTGTGGGGATAGGATGGAGGTGTTGACCTTGGGTAGGGGTGCTCTTTCCAGGAGCCGGTGCAGACTCGATGGGCCGAATGGCCTCCTTCTGCACTGTAAATTCTATGTAAATTCTCTGTAAAACTGATGGACCAGAGTTTCTTGGTTACTTTGCACCCACATAAACCAAACCTTATTATCAGCATTTCAGCATTCAGAGACAATTTGACCATTTTCCCTGATTTGAAAATGAAAAATCAAATGAAAATCACTTATTGCCACGAGTAGGCTTCAATGAAGTTACTGTGAAAAGCCCCTAGTCGCCACATTCCGGCGCCTGTTCGGGGAGGCTGGTACGGGAATTGAACCGTACTGCTGGCCTGCCTTGGTCTGCTTTAAAAGCCAGCGATTTAGCCCAGTGTGCTAAACCAGCCCCTTCACTATTTCATCAATAATGTCCGTTCTGTCCTGCTCTGCTTGTTTCTCTGACATTCGAGTCTTGCAACCTTGAGATTTACAAACTTCCCTCACTTGCATGGATCTCTGGAAACAAAATTGGCCAAGGCACTGAACAAGCTCGATTTAAGTGGAGCCCAGCCCAGTTCCTTCTTTCCCAGTACAGCTGTCAGTGTCTATGAGTCAAAGTCTGCCCCCCTCAAAACTCTCCGAGCTGAGCGTTCAATTCTCTGCTCCGACTGACCCTCTGTCCATTTACACTTGGCCCAGGCAGAGAGCCACAGATCCCTCCAGTTTGCATCGAGAATAGTCTCACCTGGAACAACCAGTTAATGAGTTCAGCATTTCCTCTAAGCTCCATTACCTTTTCCGAATCCAGGGAGTGACCCATTAGCTCTTTGGACACTGAAGACATGACGTTCACCTCTTGGTGTGGCTGCTGATCACTCCAACATTCTGGACCAGCAGGGGTCGCAGTCGGGTCCTCGATTCCCTTTGGCAAACAGATGGTATCTCCAGGAGTCTCCTCCAGCCTTTCCTGATTCAAAACATGTGGCGATCATTAAAATAACTTCATTTTCAGTCTCATTTCCTGTTTTAAGCAAATATCATTGGTGACCATTCTCCATCCACTGTCAGACAATCACAGGTTCCAAGCCTCACCTCAGGCCGGCACTCGCACTTCCAGCACTGAGGGAGTGCTGCACTGTCAGAGGGTCAGTACTGAGGGGGTGCTGCACTGTCAGAGAGTCAGTACTGAGGGAGTGCTGCACTGTCAGAGGGTCAGTACTGAGGGGGTGCTGCACTGTCAGAGAGTCAGTACTGAGGGAGTGCTGCACTGTCAGAGGGTCAGTACTGAGGGAGTGCTGCACTGTGGGAGGGTCAGTACTGAGGGAGTGCTGCACTGTGGGAGGGTCAGTACTGAGCGAGTGCTGCACTGTCAGAGGGTCAGTACTGAGGGAGTGCTGCACTGTGGGAGGGTCAGTACTGAGGGAGTGCTGCACTGTGGGAGGGTCAGTACTGAGCGAGTGCTGCACTGTCAGAGGGTCAGTACTGAGGGAGAGCCGCACTGTCAGAGGGTCAGTACTGAGGGAGTGCTGCACTGTCAGAGGGTCAGTACTGAGGGAGTGCTGCACTGTCAGAGGGTCAGTACTGAGGGAGTGCTGCACTGTCAGAGGGTCAGTACTGAGGGAGTGCTGCACTGTCAGAGGGTCAGTACTGAGGGAGTGCTGCACTGTCAGAGGGTCAGTACTGAGGGAGTGCTGCAATGTCAGAGGGTCAGTACTGAGGGAGTGCTGCACTGTCAGAGGGTCAGTACTGAGGGAGTGCTGCACTGTCAGAGGGTCAGTACTGAGGGAGTGCTGCACTGTCAGAGCGTCAGTACTGAGGGAGTGCTGCACTGTCAGAGGGTCAGTACTGAGGGAGTGCTGCACTGTCAGAGGGTCAGTACTGAGGGATTGCTGCACTGTCAGAGGGTCAGTACTGAGGGAGTGCTGCACTGCCAGAGGGTCAGTACTGAGGGAGTGCTGCACTGTCAGATGGTCAGTACTGAGGGAGTGCTGCACTGTCAGAGGGTCGGTACTGAGGAAGTGCTGCACTGTCAGAGAGTCAGTACTGAGGGAATGCTGCACTGTCAGAGGGTCAGTACTGAGGGAGTGCTGCACTGTCAGAGAGTCAGTACTGAGGGAGTGCTGCACTGTCAGAGAGTCAGTACTGAGGGAATGCTGCACTGTCAGAGGGTCAGTACTGAGGGAGTGCTGCACTGCCAGAGGGTCAGTACTGAGAGAGTGCTGCCCTGTCAGAGGGTCAGTACTGAGGGAGTGCTGCCCTGTCAGAGGGTCAGTACTGAGGGAGTGCTGCACTGCCAGAGGGTCAGTACTGAGGGAGTGCTGCACTGCCAGAGGGTCAGTACTGAGAGAGTGCTGCACTGTCAGAGGGTCAGTACTGAGGGAGTGCTGCACTGCCAGAGGGTCAGTACTGAGAGAGTGCTGCCCTGTCAGAGGGTCAGTACTGAGAGAGTGCTGCACTGTCAGAGAGTCAGTACTGAGGGAGTGCTGCACTGTCAGAGAGTCAGTACTGAGGGAGTGCTGCACTGTCAGAGGGTCAGTATTGAGGGAGTGCTGCACTGTCAGAGGGTCAGTACTGAGGGAGTGCTGCACTGTCAGAGGGTCAGTACTGAGGGAGTGCTGCACTGTCAGAGAGTCAGTACTGAGGGAATGCTGCACTGTCAGAGGGTCAGTACCTAGGGAGTGCTGCACTGTCAGAGGGTCAGTACTGAGGGAGTGCTGCACTGCCAGAGGGTCAGTACTGAGAGAGTGCTGCCCTGTCAGAGGGTCAGTACTGAGGGAGTGCTGCCCTGTCAGAGGGTCAGTACTGAGGGAGTGCTGCACTGCCAGAGGGTCAGTACTGAGGGAGTGCTGCACTGCCAGAGGGTCAGTACTGAGAGAGTGCTGCACTGTCAGAGGGTCAGTACTGAGGGAGTGCTGCACTGCCAGAGGGTCAGTACTGAGAGAGTGCTGCCCTGTCAGAGGGTCAGTACTGAGAGAGTGCTGCACTGTCAGATGGTCAGTACTGAGGGAGTGCTGCCCTGTCAGAGGGTCAGTACTGAGGGAGTGCCGCACTGTCAGAGGGTCAGCACTGAGGGAGTGCTGCACTGACAGAGGGTCAGTACTGAGGGAGTGCCGCACTGTCAGAGGGTCAGTACTGAGAGAGTGCCGCACTGTCAGAGGGTCAGTACTGAGGGAGTGCCGCACTGTCAGAGGGTCAGCACTGAGGGAGTGCTGCACTGACAGAGGGTCAGTACTGAGGGAGTGCCGCACTGTCAGAGGGTCAGTACTGAGGGAGTGCTGCATTGTCAGTGGGTCAGTACTGAGGGAGTGCTGCACTGTCAGAGGGTCAGTACTGAGGGAGTGCTGCACTGTCAGAGGGTCAGTACTGAGGGAGTGCTGCACTGTCAGAGGGTCAGTACTGAGAGAGTGCCGCACTGTCAGAGGGTCAGTACTGAGGGAGTGCTGCACTGTCAGTGGGTCAGTACTGAGGGAGTGCCGCACTGTCAGAGGGTCAGTACTGAGGGTGTGCTGCACTGTCAGAGGGTCAGTAGTGAGGGAGTGCCGCACTGTCAGAGGGTCTCTACTAAGGGAGTGCTGCACTGTCAGAGGGTCAGTACTGAGGGAGTGCTGCACTGTCAGAGGGTCAGTACTGAGTGAGTGCTGCACTGTCAGAGGGTCAGTACTGAGGGAGTGCTGCACTGTCAGTGGGTCAGTGCTGAGGGAGTGTGCATTGTCAGAGGGTCAGTATTGAGGGAGTGCTGCACTGTCAGAGGGTCAGTATTGAGGGAGTGCTGCACTGTCAGAGGGTCAGTACTGAGTGAGTGCTGCACTGTCAGAGGGTCAGTATTGAGGGAGTGCTGCACTGTCAGAGGGTCAGTACTGAGGGAGTGCTGCATTGTCAGAGGGTCAGTACTGAGGGAGTGCTGCACTGTCAGTGGGTCAGTGCTGAGGGAGTGCTGCACTGTCAGAGGGTCAGTATTGAGGGAGTGCTGCACTGTCAGAGGGTCAGTACTGAGGGAGTGCTGCATTGTCAGAGGGTCAGTACTGAGGGAGTGCTGCACTGTCAGTGGGTCAGTGCTGAGGGAGTGTTGCACTGTCAGAGGGTCAGTACTGAGGGAGCGCCGCACTGTCAGAGGGTCAGTACTGAGGGAGTGCCGCACTGTCAGAGGGTCGGTACTGAGGGAGTGCCGCACTGTCAGAGGGTCAGTACTGAGGGAGTGCCGCACTGTCAGAGGGTCAGTACTGAGGGAGTGCTGCACTGTCAGTGGGTCAGTACTGAGGGAGTGCTGCACTGTCAGAGGGTCAGTACTGAGGGAGTGCTGCACTGTCAGAGGGTCAGTACTGAGGGAGTGCTGCACTGTCAGAGGGTCAGTACTGAGGGAGTGCCGCACTGTCCAGAGGGTCAGTACTGAGGGAGTGCTGCACTGTCAGAGGGTCAGTATTGAGGGAGTGCTGCACTGTCAGAGGGTCAGTACTGAGGGAGTGCTGCACTGTCAGAGGGTCAGTACTGAGGGAGTGCTGCACTGTCAGAGGGTCAGTACTGAGGGAGTGCTGCACTGTCAGAGGGTCAGTACTGAGGGAGTGCCACACTGTCAGAGGGTCAGTACTGAGGGAGTGCCGCACTGTCAGAGGGTCAGTACTGAGGGTGTGCTGCACTGTCAGAGGGTCAGTGCTGAGGGAGTGCTGCACTGTCAGAGAGTCAGTACTGAGGGAATGCTGCACTGTCAGAGGGTCAGTACTGAGGGAGTGCTGCACTGTCAGAGAGTCAGTACTGAGGGAGCACTGCACTGTCAGAGAGTCAGTACTGAGGGAGTGCTGCACTGTCAGAGGGTCAGTACTGAGGGAGTGCTGCACTGTCAGAGAGTCAGTACTGAGGGAGCACTGCACTGTCAGAGGGTCAGTACTGAGGGAGTGCCGCACTGTCAGAGGGTCAGTACTGAGTGAGTGCTGCACTGTCAGAGGGTCGGTACTGAGGGGAGTGCTGGACTGTCAGAGGGTCAGTACTGAGGGAGTGCCGCACTGTCAGAGGGTCAGTACTGAGGGTGTGCTGCACTGTCAGAGGGTCAGTACTGAGGGAGTGCTGCACTGTCAGAGGGTCAGTACTGAGGGAGTGCCGCACTGTCAGAGGGTCAGTATTGAGGGGGTGAGGGATGGTGTTAGGAGGTGCCAGTGATGGTGTTGGGAGGTGTCAAAGCTGTGGTGTTCTCCTGCTTTACGTGGGAAGCCGGGGACATTTCCAGTGCTCAGAGCCAGCAGGTGTAGGAAGTGTCTCCAGCTGCAGCTCCTGGAAGCTCGAGTTTCAGAGCTGAAGCAGCGGCCGAGGGCACTGTGGAGCATCCGCGAGGTGGAGAGCATCATGGATAGCACGTATAGAGAGGTGGTCACACTGCAGGCTCAGGGTCTGCAGGCAGGAAGGGAATCGGTGACCTGCAGGCAGACAAGAGAGCTGGGCAGGCAGTGCAGGAATCTCCTGTAGCCATTCCCCTGCAAAATATACATCCCACTTTGGATACTGTTGAGGGGAATGGCCTCTCAGGGGAAAACAGCAACAGCCAAACTCACACCATGGTTAGTTCTGCTGCAAAGAGGAGGAGTAAAAACTGTGGGATTGCAATAGTTATTGGGGATTCAATTGTTAGGGAATTGTTAGGCGTTTCTGTGGCCGCAAAGAAGACTTCAGGATGGAACGCTGCCTCCCAGGTGCCAGGGTCAAGGATGTCTCGGAGCAGGTACAGGACATTCTGGAGGGGTCTCACCCATTCTGGTGGGTGAACAGCCAATGGCCGTGGTGCACATCAGTACAAACAACATCGGTACAAAAGGGATAAGGTCCTAAAAGCAGAATGTAGGGAGTTCAGAAGAACGTTGAAAAGTAGGACTTCAAAAGGTATTGATGTCAGGATTATTACCAGTGCCACGTGCTACAGGTGGCACAGTAACACAGTGGTTAGCCCTGTTGCTTCACAGCACCAGGGTCCCAGGTTCGATTCCTGGCTTGGGCCACTGTCTGTGCGGAGTCTGCACGTTCTCCCCGTGTCTGCGTGGGTTTCCTCCCGGTGCTCCGGTTTCTTCCCACAGTCCAAAGATGTGCAGGTTAGGTGGATTGGCCATGCTAAATTGCCCCTTAGTGTCCAAAAAATGTGAAGTGGGTGGTTCCTGGGTTATGGGGATATCGAACACCAATTCCTCGGCCTCTTCTACCTGTTTCTCCAGAGTTGCTGTTGATGGAGCCTTCACCAGAGGCACTGAACCCTGGGCCCAGCTGTCAGTGATATAGGCCACAGGCTCCTCATCCTCCTGCCAAGACTGCTCCATCAAGACGGCTCTCTCTCCAGAATCATGCGTCAGGAACTGCCACTCGATAATCTGCAGGATGGCTTCCTTGGCTTGAGCGATGGTGAAGGGCAACAACTGAGGAAAAGACGGGGAGAAATGTTTCAGTGAATGGTCAACGCAATCGAAGAGCGAGACAAGAGAGCTGGACGAGGAAGTGATCCTCTTCCCTAACCGGCAAAATACCGGGAGAATCCCGCATATTTTAAGTTCCGTCGTTTTCAAGAAGAGGTTGTGATTCTTGTACGGTTGACTGTGGAGTGTTTATTGTTAATCCATAACTATAGACATATATACAGCGTGTAGCCTAAGCTTTCAAACTCCATGTTTGCTCTGACAGAGGTCTGTGGGAATAGGTGGTCAGGTGTGTTACACATGTCGGTGCAGACTCGATGGGCCGAAGGGCCTCTTCTCCACCGGGTGATTCTGTGACTCTCTAGTCACAGTGTGGGCTGTACGGCCTCCAGTCCCCATCACAAGCCTGAAATAAATAACAGACACTGCGATGTTGGAGGTGTGAAAAAAGGAAAAACAGAATGCTGGGAAAACTCAGCAAGTCCGGCTGGTTCTGCGGAGAGAGGGACAGAGCTAACGGGTGGGATTCTCCGGCCACGTCCACCCAGAGACAGGAGAATCCCGCACCAGGTCAATGGACTTCTCCATTGTCCGTGTCTCGCCCGGGCCGTTCTTGTGGCGGGCGGAGTGGCAGAATCCATCCCAATGGACGGGAGTCTCCTTTTGGGAGACCCTGGGCGGGATTTTCCCGATTTTGCGGCTATGCCCGGAGGAAGCTTCTGATCTTACAACTAAAACGTCGCCGCCGCCCCCGCGCCGATGCTCCATCCGGTGGGGGGGGGGGGGGGGGGGGGCTAGCATGCACACCACGTAAAGCCCCCCTGCAGATACGGATGGAGAATGGACAGGTTTGTGCCCGCGCAGACCTGGCCTGCCAGGTAGTGTCCCCCTGTAACTCCCCACGGCACCCCCCACCAGCGCTGGAGAGCAACCCCCCCCCCCCCCCCGCAATACGGCATCACACCCCCCCTCCTCCATGCAGCCTGCACCAGGTGGATGGGTCGACAGCGCTGCGTGAGAATTCTACAATCCCGACACTGCAGAAGAAGGCCATTCGCCCATTGAGTCTGCACCCACCCTCTGAAACAGCACCATAACCAGGCTCCCAGCCTATCCCTGCAACCCCAAAACCACAGCTCAACCACAAATGACTGAACATTAAAGGCCATTCCACCTAACCCGCACACCTTTGGTCTGTGGGAGGAAACCGGAGCACCCGGAGGAAACCCACGCACACACGGGGAGGATGTGCAGACTCCGCACAGTCAACCGAGGCCGAATTGAACGTGGGACCCTGGAGCTGTGAGGCAGCAGTGCTAACGACTGTGCTACCATGCTGCCTGTGAGGATGGACAACGCCCCAGGGCAGCCTGGGTACTCACCACCTCTACGCCCCTGTTACCACCCCAGGCCCGCTCACACCCCCCTCCTCGAAGGCGAATGAACCCCAGCCACAGGCAGCTCCCTCACACCTCACCCTCCACCACACACCACAACCTGTACCGCCTGCCAAACCCGGGTTCCCTGCTGGGGGCTGGGCTGGGTGCAGGGGGCTGGGCTGGGTGCAGGGGGCTGGGTGCAGGGGGCAGAGCTGGGCTGGGTGCAGGGGCGCTGGGTGCAGGGGGCTGGGCTGGGTGCAGGGGGCTGGGTGCAGGGGACGGGGGACGGGCTGGGTGCAGGGGGCAGAGCTGGGCTGGGTGCAGGGGGCTGGGTGCAGGGGGCTGGGCTGGGTGCAGGGGGCTGGGCTGGGTGCAGGGCGCTGGGTGCAGGGGGCTGGGCTGGGTGCAGGGGGCTAGGTGCAGGGGGACGGGCTGGGTGCAGGGGGCTGGGTGCAGGGGGCTGGGCTGGGCTGGGTGCAGGGGGACGGGCTGGGTGCAGGGGGCTGGGGCAGGGGGCTGGGCTGGGTGCAGGGGGCTGGGCGCAGGGGGACGGGCTGGGCGCAGGGGGACGGGCTGGGTGCAGGTGGCTGGGCTGGGTGCAGGGGGCTGGGTGCAGGTGGCTGGGCTGGGGCAGGGGGCTGGGTGCAGGTGGCTGGGCTGGGTGCAGGGGGCTGTGCTGGGCTGGCAGGGGGCTGGGTGCAGGGGGCTGGGCTGGGTGCAGGGGGACGGGCTGGGTGCAGGGGGACGGGCTGGGTGCAGGGGGCTGGGCTGGGTGCAGGGGGCTGGGCTGGGTGCAGGGGGCTGGGTGCAGGGGGCTGGGCTGGGTGCAGGGGGACGGGCTGGGTGCAGGGGGCTGGGCTGGGTGCAGGGGGACGGGCTGGGTGCAGGGGGCTGGGCTGGGTGCAGGGGGCTGGGCTGGGTGCAGGGGGCTGGGCTGGGTGGGGTGTGGGAGGTTGGGCTGGGTGCAGGGGGCTGGGCTGGGCTGGGTGCAGGGGGCTGGGTGCAGGGGGCTGGGTGCAGGGGGATGGGCTGGGTGCAGGGGGATGGGCTGGGTGCAGGGGGCTGGGCTGGGTGCAGGGGGCTGGGCTGGGCTGGGTGCAGGGGGACGGGCTGGGTGCAGGGGGCTGGGCTGGTTGCAGGGGGAGGGGTGGGGTGTGGGAGGTTGGGCTGGGTGCAGGGGGACGGGCTGGGTGCAGGGGGCTGGGCTGGGTGCAGGGGGCTGGGCTGGGTGCAGGGGGCTGGGCTGGGCTGGGTGCAGGGGGACGGGCTGGGTGCAGGGGGAGGGGTGGGGTGTGGGAGGTTGGGCTGGGTGCAGAGGGACGGGTGGGGTGTGGGAGGTTGGGCTGGGTGCAGAGGGACGGGTGGGGTGTGGGAGGTTGGGCTGGGTGCAGGTGGACGGGCTGGGTGCAGGGGGCGGGTGCAGGGGGCTGGGCTGGGTGCAGGGGGATGGGCTGGTGCAGGGGGCTGGGCTGGGGGGGGTGTGGGAGGTTGGGCTGGGTGCAGAGGGACGGGTGGGGTGTGGGAGGTTGGGCTGGGTGCAGGTGGACGGGCTGGGTGCAGGGGGCTGGGTGCAGGGGGCTGGGCTGGGTGCAGGGGGCTGGGCTGGTGCAGGGGGCTGGGTGCAGGGGGCTGGGCTGGTGCAGGGGTGCTTGGCTGGGTGCAGGGGGAGGGGTGGGTGCAGGGGGCTGGGCTGGGTGCAGGGGGACGGGCTGGGTGCAGGGGGACGGGTGGGTGCAGTGGGCTGGGCTGGGTGCAGGGGGCTGGGCTGGGTGCAGGAGGAGGGGCTGGGTGCAGAGGGACGGGTGGGGTGTGGGAGGTTGGGCTGGGTGCAGGGGGCTGGGCTGGGTGCAGGGGGCTGGGTGCAGGGGGCTGGGCTGGGCTGGGTGCAGGGGGCTGGGCTGGGTGCAGGGGGCTGGGCTGGGTGCAGGGGGCTGGGCTGGGTGCAGGGGGCTGGGCTGGGTGCGGGGGGCTGGGCTGGGTGCAGGGGGCTGGGTGCAGGGAGCTGGGCTGGGTGCAGGGGGCTGGGCTGGGTGCAGGGAGCTGGGCTGGGTGCAGGGGGCTGGGCTGGGTGCAGGGGGCTGGGCTGGGTGCAGGGGGAGGGGTGGGTGCAGGGGGACGGGCTGGGTGCAGGGGGCTGGGCTGGGCTGGGTGCAGGGGGCTGGGCTGGGTGCAGGAGGAGGGGTGGGTGCAGGGGGACGGGCTGGGTGCAGGGGGCTGGGCTGGGCTGGGTGCAGGGGGCTGGGCTGGGTGGGGTATGGGAGGTTGGGCTGGGTGCAGGGGGCTGGGCTGGGCTGGGTGCAGGGAGCTGGGCTGGGTGGGGTATGGGAGGTTGGGCTGGGTGCAGGGGGCTGGGCTGGGTGCAGGGGGCTGGGCTGGGTGCAGGGGGCTGGGCTGGGTGCAGGGGGCTGGGCTGGGTGCAGGGGGCTGGTCTGGGTGCAGGGGGATGGGTTGGGTGCAGGGGGCTGGGTGCAGGGGGACGGGCTGGGTGCAGGGGGCTGGGCTGGGTGCAGGGGGAGGGGCTGGGTGCAGGGGGCTGGGCTGGGTGCAGGGGGACGGGCTGGGTGCAGGGGGCTGGGCTGGGTGCAGGGGGCTGGGCTGGGTGCAGGGGGCTGGGTGCAGGGAGCTGGGCTGGGTGCAGGGGGCTGGGCTGGGTGCAGGGGCTGGGTGCAGGGGGACGGGCTGGGTGCAGGGGGCTGGGCTGGGTGCAGGGGGCTGGGCTGGGTGCAGGGGGAGGGGAGGGTGCAGGGGGACGGGCTGGGTGCAGGGGGCTGGGCTGGGCTGGGTGCAGGGGGCTGGGCTGGGCTGGGTGCAGGGAGCTGGGCTGGGTGGGGTATGGGAGGTTGGGCTGGGTGCAGGGGGCTGGGCTGGGTGCAGGGGGCTGGGCTGGGTGCAGGGGGCTGGGCTGGGTGCAGGGGGCTGGGCTGGGTGCAGGGGGACGGGCTGGGTGCAGGGGGACGGGCTGGGTGCAGGGGGCTGGGCTGAGGTGGGTGCAGGGGGATGGGTGGGGTGTGGGAGGTTGGGCTGGGTGCAGGGGGATGGGCTGGTGCAGGGGGCTGGGCTGGGTGGGGTGCAGGGGGATGGGTTGGGTGCAGGGGGCTGGGCTGGGTGGGGTGTGGGAGGTTGGGCTGGGTGCAGCGGGCTGGGCTGGGCTGGGTGCAGGGGGCTGGGCTGGGTGCAGGGGGCTGGGCTGGGTGCAGGGGGACGGGCTGGGCTGGGTGCAGGGGGCTGGGCTGGGTGCAGGGGGAGGGGTGGGGTGTTGGAGGTTGGGCTGGGTGCAGGGGGAGGGGCTGGGTGCAGGGGGACGGGCTGTGCTGGGTGCAGGGGGACGGGCTGGGTGCAGGGGGACGGGGCTGGGTGCAAGGGTGGCTGGGCCTGGGTGCCAGGGGGCTGGGCTGGGTGCAGGGGGGCTGGGCTGGGTGCAGGGGCGGGCGGGTGCAGGGGCCCTGGGCTGGGTGCAGGGGCTGGGCTGGGTGCAGGGGGAGTGGGTGCAGGGGAGGGACGGGCTGGGATGGGCTGGGTGCCAGGGGGCTGGGTGCAGGGGCTGGGCCCCTCGGGTGCAGGGGGCTGGGTTGGTGTCCAGGGGACGGGCTGGTGCAGGGGGCTGGGCTGGGTGCAGGGGAACGGGCGGGTGCAGGGGATGGGCTGGGTGCAGGTTGTGCGTGGGCTGGGTGCAGGGGGCTGTGCTGGGCTGGCAGGGGGCTGGGTGCAGGGGGCTGTGCTGGGCTGGCAGGGGTGCTGGGTGCAGGGGGCTGGTGCAGGGGGCTGTGCTGGGCTGGCAGGGGGCTGGGCTGGGTGCAGGGGGCTGGGCTGGGTGCAGGGGGCTGGGCTGGGTGCAGGGGGCTGGGCTGGCAGGGGGCTGGGTGCAGGGGGCTGGGTGCAGGGGGCTGGGCTGGGTGCAGGGGGTTGGGCTGGGTGCAGGGGGGACGGGCTGGGTGCAGGGGGCTGGGCTGGGTGCAGGGGGATGGGCTGGGTGCAGGGGGCTGGGTGAAGGGGGAGGGGTGGGGTGCAGGGGGCTGGGCTGGGTGCAGGGGGACGGGCTGGGTGCAGGGGGAGGGGCTGGGTGCAGGGGGAGGGGCTGGCTGCAGGGGGACGGGCTGGGTGCAGGGGGAGGGGCTGGGTGCAGGGGGAGGGGCTGGGTGCAGGGGGCTGCGCTGGGCTGGGCTGGGTGCAGAGGGCTGGGCTGGGCTGGGCTGGGTGCAGGGGGCTGGGCTGGGTGCAGGGGGCTGGGTGCAGGGGGCTGGGTGCAGGGGGCTGGGTGCAGGGGGCTGGGTGCAGGGGGCTGGGCTGGGCTGGGTGCAGGGGGCTGGGCTGGGTGCAGGGGGCTGGGCTGGGTGCAGGGGGCTGGGCTGGGTGCAGGGGGACGGGTGGGGTGTGGGAGGTTGGGCTGGGTGCAGGGGGACGGGCTGGGTGCAGGGGGCTGGGTGCAGGGGGCTGGGCTGGGCTGGGTGCAGGGGGCTGGGTGCAGGGGGCTGGACTGGGTGCAGGGAGACGTGCTGGGTGGGGTGTGGGAGGTTGGGCTGGGTGCAGGGGGGCTGGGCTGGGTGCAGGGGGCTGGGTGCAGGGGGATGGGCTGGGTGCAGGGGGATGGGCTGGGTGCAGGGGGCTGGGCTGGGTGCAGGGGGATGGGCTGAGTGCAGGGGGATGGGCTGGGTGCAGGGGGATGGGCTGTGTGCAGGGGGACGGGCTGGGTGCAGGGGGAGGGGGGGGGTGCAGGGGGACGGGCTGGGTGCAGGGGGACGGGCGGGGTGGGGTGTGGGAGGTTGGGCTGGGTGCAGGGGGGCTGGGCTGGGTGCAGGGGGCTGGGCTGGGTGCAGGGGGACGGGCTGGGTGGGGTGTGGGAGGTTGGGCTGGGTGCAGGGGGCTGGGCTGGGCTGGGTGCAGGGGGCTGGGCTGGGTGCAGGGGGCTGGGCTGGGTGCAGGGGGCTGGGCTGGGTGCAGGGGGCTGGGCTGGGTGCAGGGGGCTGGGCTGGGTGCAGGGGGACGGGTTGGGTGCAGGGGGCTGGGCTGGGTGCAGGGGGCTGGGCTGGGTGCAGGGGGCTGGGCTGGGTGCAGGGGGACGGGCTGGGTGGGGTGTGGGAGGTTGGGCTGGGTGCAGGGGGCTGGGCTGGGTGCAGGGGGCTGGGCTGGGTGCAGGGGGCTGGGCTGGGTGCAGGGGGACGGGCTGGGTGGGGTGTGGGAGGTTGGGCTGGGTGCAGGGGGCTGGGCTGGGTGCAGGGGGACGGGCTGGTGGGGTGTGGGAGGTTGGGCTGGGTGCAGGGGGCTGGGCTGGGTGCAGGGGGATGGGTTGGGTGCAGGGGGATGGGCTGGGTGCAGGGGGATGGGCTGGGTGCAGGGGGACGTGCTGGGTGGGGTGTGGGAGGTTGGGCTGGGTGCAGGGGGGCTGGGCTGGGTGCTGGGGGCTGGGCTGGGTGCAGGGGGCGGGGCTGGGTGCAGGGGGCTGGGCTGGGTGCAGGGGACGGGTGGGGTGTAGGGGGCTGGGCTGGGTGCAGGGGGACGGGTGGGGTGGGGTGTGGGAGGTTGGGCTGGGTGCAGGCGGCTGGGCTGGGTGCAGGGGGACGGGCTGGGTGCAGGGGGCTGGGCTGGGTGGGGTGTGGGAGGTTGGGCTGGGTGCAGGGGGACGGGCTGGGTGCAGGGGGGACGGGCTGGGTGCAGGGGGACGGGCTGGGTGGGGTGCAGGGGGACGGGCTGGGTGCAGGGGGACGGGCTGGGTGCAGGGGGCTGGGCTGGGTGCAGGGGGCTGGGCTGGGTGCAGGGGGCTGGGTGCAGGGGGCTGGGCTGGGTGGGGTGTGGGAGGTTGGGCTGGGTGCAGGGGGCTGGGCTGGGTGCAGGGGGCTGGGCTGGGTGCAGGGGGCTGGGTTGGGTGCAGGGGGCTGGGCTGGGTGCAGGGGGCTGGGCTGGGTGCAGGGGGCTGGGCTGGGTGCAGGGGGACGGGTTGGGTGCAGGGGGCTGGGCTGGGTGCAGGGGGCTGGGCTGGGTGCAGGGGGCTGGGCTGGGTGCAGGGGGACGGGCTGGGTGGGGTGTGGGAGGTTGGGCTGGGTGCAGGGGGGCTGGGCTGGGTGCAGGGGGCTGGGCTGGGTGCAGGGGGCTGGGCTGGGTGCAGGGGGACGGGCTGGGTGGGGTGTGGGAGGTTGGGCTGGGTGCAGGGGGCTGGGCTGGGTGCAGGGGGACGGGCTGGGTGGGGTGTGGGAGGTTGGGCTGGGTGCAGGGGGCTGGGCTGGGTGCAGGGGGACGGGCTGGGTGGGGTGTGGGAGGTTGGGCTGGGTGCAGGGGGCTGGGCTGGGTGCAGGGGGCTGGGCTGGGTGCAGGGGGATGGGCTGGGTGCAGGGGGACGGGTTGGGTGCAGGGGGCTGGGCTGGGTTACAGGGGGCTGGGCTGGGTGCAGGGGATGGGTTGGTGGTGCAGGGGGATGGGTCTGGGTGCAGGGTGATGGGCTGGGTGCAGGGGGGACGTGCTGGGTGGGGGTGGGGAGGTTGGGCTGGGTTGCAGGGGGGCTGGGCTGGGTGCTGGGGGCTGGGCTGGGTGGCAGGGGGCTGGGCTGGGTGCAGGGGGCTGGGCTGGGCGCAGGGTGATGGGTGGGGTGGGGTGTGGGAGGTTGGGCTGGGTGCAGGGGGCTGGCTGGGTGGGGTGTGGGAGGTTGGCTGGGTGCAGGGGGCTGGGCTGGGTGCAGGGGGACGGGCTGGGTGCAGGGGGACGGGTGGGTGGCGGGGGACGGGCTGGGTGGGGTGCAGGGGGACGGGCTGGGTGCAGGGGGACGGGCTGGGTGCAGGGGGCTGGGCTGGATGCAGGGGGCTGGCTGGGTGCAGGGGGCTGGGTGGGTGCAGGGGGCTGGGTGCAGGGGGCTGGGCTGGGTGCAGGGGGCTGGGCTGGGTGCAGGGGGACGGGCTAGGTGGGGTGTGGGAGGTTGGGCTGGGTGCAGGGGGCTGGGCTGGGTGCAGGGGGACGGGCTGGGTGGGGTGTGGGAGGTTGGGCTGGGTGCAGGGGGCTGGGCTGGGTGCAGGGGGACGGGCTGGGTGGGGTGTGGGAGGTTGGGCTGGGTGCAGGGGGCTGGGCTGGGTGCAGGGGGATGGGTTGGGTGCAGGGGGATGGGCTGGGTGCAGGGGGATGGGCTGGGTGCAGGGGGACGTGCTAGGTGGGGTGTGGGAGGTTGGGCTGGGTGCAGGGGGGCTGGGCTGGGTGCTGGGGGCTGGGCTGGGTGCAGGGGGCTGGGCTGGGTGCAGGGGGCTGGGCTGGGCGCAGGGTGATGGGTGGGGTGGGGTGTGGGAGGTTGGGCTGGGTGCAGGGGGCTGGGCTGGGTGGGGTGTGGGAGGTTGGGCTGGGTGCAGGGGGCTGGGCTGGGTGCAGGGGGACGGGCTGGGTGCAGGGGGACGGGCTGGGTGCAGGGGGACGGGCTGGGTGCGGGGGACGGGCTGGGTGGGGTGCAGGGGGACGGGCTGGGTGCAGGGGGACGGGCTGGGTGCAGGGGGCTGGGCTGGGTGCAGGGGGCTGGGCTGGGTGCAGGGGGCTGGGTGCAGGGGGCTGGGCTGGGTGCAGGGGGCTGGGTGCAGGGTGCTGGGCTGGGTGCAGGGGGCTGGGTGCAGGGGGCTGGGCTGGGTGCAGGGGGCTGGGCTGGGTGCAGGGGGCTGGGCTGGGTGCAGGGGGCTGGGCTGGGTGCAGGGGGCTGGGCTGGGTGCAGGGGGATGGGCTGGGTGCAGGGGGCTGGGCTGGGTGCAGGGGGCTGGGCTGGGTGCAGGGGGCTGGGCTGGGTGCAGGGGGCTGGGTGCAGGGGGCTGGGCTGGGTGCAGGGGCTGGGCTGGGTGCAGGGGGCTGGGCTGGGTGCAGGGGGCTGGGTGCAGGGGGCTGGGCTGGGTGCAGGGGGCTGGGCTGGGTGCAGGGGGCTGGGCTGGGTGCAGGGGGCTGGGCTGGGTGCAGGGGGCTGGGTGCAGGGGGCTGGGCTGGGTGCAGGGGGCTGGGCTGGGTGCAGGGGGCTGGGTGCAGGGGGCTGGGCTGGGTGCAGGGGGACGGGCTGGGTGCAGGGGGCTGGGCTGGGTGCAGTGGGCTGGGCTGGGTGCAGGGGGCTGGGCTGGGTGCAGGGGGCTGGGTGCAGGGGGCTGGGCTGGGTGCAGGGGGCTGGGCGCAGCTCCTGCCTCAGGTGATTCACCCAAACCCAAACCCAAACCCTAACCCTAACCAAATTAGGTGATTCACCTGAGGAAGGAGCTGTGTGCAGGGGGCTGGGCTGGGTGCAGGGGGACGGGTGGGGTGTGGGAGGTTGGGCTGGGTGCAGGGGGACAAGCTGGGTGCAGGGGGCTGGGTGCAGGGTGCTGGGCTGGGCTGGGTGCAGGGGGCTGGGTGCAGGGGGCTGGACTGGGTGCAGGGAGACGTGCTGGGTGGGGTGTGGGAGGTTGGGCTGGGTGCAGGGGGGCTGGGCTGGGTGCAGGGGGCTGGGTGCAGGGGGATGGGCTGGGGTGCAGGGGGATGGGCTGGGTGCAGGGGGCTGGGCTGGGTGCAGGGGGATGGGCTGGGTGCAGGGGGATGGGCTGGGTGCAGGGGGATGGGCTGGGTGCAGGGGGATGGGCTGGGTGCAGGGGGATGGGCTGGGTGCAGGGGGACGGGCTGGGTGCAGGGGGAGGGGTGGGGTGCAGGGGGACGGGCTGGGTGCAGGGGGACGGGCTGGGTGGGGTGTGGGAGGTTGGGCTGGGTGCAGGGGGGCTGGGCTGGGTGCAGGGGGCTGGGCTGGGTGCAGGGGGACGGGTGGGGTGTGGGAGGTTGGGCTGGGTGCAGGGGGACGGGCTGGGTGCAGGGGGCTGGGTGCAGGGGGCTGGGCTGGGCTGGGTGCAGGGGGCTGGGCTGGGTGCAGGGGGCTGGGCTGGGTGCAGGGGGCTGGGTTGGGTGCAGGGGGCTGGGCTGGGTGGGGTGTGGGAGGTTGGGCTGGGTGCAGGGGGCTGGGCTGGGCTGGGCTGGGTGCAGGGGGCTGGGCTGGGTGCAGGGGGCTGGGCTGGGTGCAGGGGGCTGGGCTGGGTGCAGGGGGACGGGTGGGGTGTGGGAGGTTGGGCTGGGTGCAGGGGGACGGGCTGGGTGCAGGGGGCTGGGTGCAGGGTGCTGGGCTGGGCTGGGTGCATTGGGCTGGGTGCAGGGGGCTGGACTGGGTGCAGGGAGACGTGCTGGGTGGGGTGTGGGAGGTAGGGCTGGGTGCAGGGGGGCTGGGCTGGGTGCAGGGGGCTGGGTGCAGGGGGATGGGCTGGGTGCAGGGGGATGGGCTGGGTGCAGGGGGCTGGGCTGGGTGCAGGGGGATGGGCTGGGTGCAGGGGGATGGGCTGGGTGCAGGGGGATGGGCTGGGTGCAGGGGGATGGGCTGTGTGCAGGGGGACGGGCTGGGTGCAGGGGGAGGGGTGGGGTGCAGGGGGACGGGATGGGTGCAGGGGGACGGGCTGGGTGGGGTGTGGGAGGTTGGGCTGGGTGCAGGGGGGCTGGGCTGGGTGCAGGGGGCTGGGCTGGGTGCAGGGGGACGGGCTGGGTGGGGTGTGGGAGGTTGGGCTGGGTGCAGGGGGCTGGGCTGGGCTGGGTGCAGGGGGCTGGGTTGGGTGCAGGGGGCTGGGCTGGGTGCAGGGGGCTGGGCTGGGTGCAGGGGGCTGGGCTGGGTGCAGGGGGCTGGGCTGGGTGCAGGGGGACGGGTTGGGTGCAGGGGGCTGGGCTGGGTGCAGGGGGCTGGGCTGGGTGCAGGGGGATGGGTTGGGTGCAGGGGGATGGGCTGGGTGCAGGGGGATGGGCTGGGTGCAGGGGGACGTGCTGGGTGGGGTGTGGGAGGTTGGGCTGGGTGCAGGGGGCTGGGCTGGGCTGGGTGCAGGGGGCTGGGTTGGGTGCAGGGGGCTGGGCTGGGTGCAGGGGGCTCGGCTGGGTGCAGGGGGCTGGGCTGGGTGCAGGGGGCTGGGCTGGGTGCAGGGGGACGGGTTGGGTGCAGGGGACTGGGCTGGGTGCAGGGGGCTGGGCTGGGTGCAGGGGGATGGGTTGGGTGCAGGGGGATGGGCTGGGTGCAGGGGGATGGGCTGGGTGCAGGGGGACGTGCTGGGTGGGGTGTGGGAGGTTGGGCTGGGTGCAGGGGGGCTGGGCTGGGTGCTGGGGGCTGGGCTGGGTGCAGGGGCTGGGCTGGGTGCAGGGGGCTGGGCTGGGTGCAGGGGGACGGGTGGGGTGCAGGGGGCTGGGCTGGGTGCAGGGGGATGGGCTGGGTGCAGGGGGACGTGCTGGGTGGGGTGTGGGAGGTTGGGCTGGGTGCAGGGGGCTGGGCTGGGCTGGGTGCAGGGGGCTGGGTTGGGTGCAGGGGGCTGGGCTGGGTGCAGGGGGCTGGGCTGGGTGCAGGGGGCTGGGCTGGGTGCAGGGGGCTGGGCTGGGTGCAGGGGGACGGGTTGGGTGCAGGGGGCTGGGCTGGGTGCAGGGGGCTGGGCTGGGTGCAGGGGGGATGGTTTGGGTGCAGGGGGATGGGCTGGGTGCAGGGGGATGGGCTGGGTGCAGGGGGACGTGCTGGGTGGGGTGTGGGAGGTTGGGCTGGGTGCAGGGGGGCTGGGCTGGGTGCTGGGGCTGGGCTGGGTGCAGGGGCTAGGCTGGGTGCAGGGGGCTGGGCTGGGTGCAGGGGACGGGTGGGGTGCAGGGGGCTGGGCTGGGTGCAGGGGGACGGGTGGGGTGGGGTGTGGGAGGTTGGGCTGGGTGCAGGGGGCTGGGCTGGGTGCAGAGGGCTGGGCTGGGTGCAGGGGGCTGGGCTGGGTCCAGGGGGCTGGGCTGGGTTGTGTGTGGGAGGTTGGGCTGGTGCAGGGGGACGGGCTGGGTGCAGGGGGACGGGCTGGGTGCAGGGGGACGGGCTGGGTGGGGTGTGGGAGGTTGGGCTGGGTGCAGGGGGACGGGCTGGGTGCAGGGGGACGGGCTGGGTGCAGGGGGACGGGCTGGGTGCAGGGGGCTGGGCTGGGTGCAGGGGGCTGGGCTGGGTGCAGGGGGCTGGGTGCAGGGGGCTGGGCTGGGTGCAGGGGGCTGGGTGCAGGGGGCTGGGCTGGGTGCAGGGGGCTGGGTGCAGGGGGCTGGGCTGGGTGCAGGGGGCTGGGCGCAGCTCCTGCCTCAGGTGATTCACCCAAACCCAAACCCAAACCCTAACCCTAACCAAATTAGTTGATTCACCTGAGGAAGGAGCTGTGCTCAGAAAGGTTGTGTTTGAAACAAACCTGTTGGCCTTTAACCTGGTGTTGTAAGACTTCTTACTGTGCTCACCCCAGTCCAACGCCGGCATCTCCACATCATAATAGTGTGGTGAATTATAAATACTAATAATCCACACTGTATTGTACAACATGTGTTGAGCCTGTATATTGTATTGGATCACGTGTAGTTGCGCGGCTCTACCCATAGGGGGAGATGAGGAGCTTGTACTGGGCTCCACCCTTGGCTCCGCCCGTGGCTCTTCCCCCTAACTGAAAGTATAAAGGTTGATGCTGAGAGCCTGCCTGCCAGTTCATCTGGAGTTCATCTCGTCACAGGCAGGCTCTGTTGTAAGACGATTAAAACCACTGTTCACTTCTAACCACGTGGCTCGTGAATTGATGGTCTCATCAAATAGGTCCAGTAATATGACTCTCACTGGCCCTATCTCTCACGGTGCTGTTGAACTATTTCTCGCCGTTACCTGTTTTTCAATGTAAACTCTGTAACAAGCATCCAACGCTTGATTCACGATGTCATCGATGATGTCCCCAATGTGAATCTCACTATCTTCGTTGGCCACCATGACCTGCCAGTCATTTTCTGAAAATCGACCGGGTACAATATCCACCTGTGGGCTGCTCACTGCTGGCGTAATAATGCGGGATTTCTCTATCCGAGACCTTTGTGCTGCGGAGCGTGACATGGTTCCCTGTGTTCAAAAGAAACAAATCACAGAGATCAGATCTACAAACTCCTCATCCTCCACACACACTCACAGACACACACACACACACTCACAGACACACACACTCACAGGCACACACACTCACAGACACACACACTCACAGACACACACACTCACAGACACACAGACACACACACTCACAGGCACACACACTCACAGACACACACACTCACAGGCACACACACACACACACACTCACAGACACACACACACACACACACACACTCACAGGCACACACACTCACAGACACACACACACTCACAGACACACACACACACACTCACAGACACACACACACACAGACACACACACACACTCACAGACACACACACTCACAGGCACACACACACACACTCACAGGCACACACACTCACAGGCACACACACTCACAGACACAGACACACTCACAGACACACACACACACTCACAGGCACACACACTCACAGACACACACACACTCACAGACACACACACACACTCACAGACACACACTCACAGGCACACACACTCACAGACACACAGACAGACTCACTCTCACACACACTCACACACAGACACTCTCACACACACACACACTCACAGACACACACACACACTCACAGGCACACACACACACTAACAGACACACAGACAGGCTCATTCTCACACACACACACACACACACACAGACACTCTCACACACACACACACACTCACAGACACACACACACTGACAGACACACAGACAGACTCACTCTCACACACACTCACACACACAGACACTCTCACACACACACACACAGACACTCTCACACACACACACACAGACACTCTCACACACACACACTCACAGACACACACACACACTCACAGGCACACACACACTAACAGACACACAGACAGACTCACTCTCACACACTCTCACACACACACTCACAGGCACACACACACTAACAGACACACAGACAGACTCACTCTCACACACTCTCACACACACTCACACACACACTCTCACACACACACACTCACAGACACACACTCACAGACACACACACACACACACACTCACAGACACACACACACACTCAAAGACACACACACTCTCACACACACACACACACACACTCACAGACACACACACTCACTCACAGACACACACACACACACTCACAGACACACACACAGACACTCTCACACACACACACACTCACAGACACACAGACACACTCACAGGCACACACACACACTAACAGACACACAGACAGACTCACTCTCACACACTCTCACACACACACTCACAGGCACACACACTAACAGACACACAGACAGACTCACTCTCACACACTCACACACACACACACACACTCTCACACACACACACACTCACAGACACACACTCACAGACACACACACACTCACAGACACACACACACACTCAAAGACACACACACTCTCACACACACACACACTCACAGACACACACACACACTCAAAGACACACACACTCTACACACACACACACAGACACACACTCACAGACACACACTCACAGGCACACACACTAACAGACACACAGACAGACTCACTCTCACACACTCTCAGACACACACACTCACTCACAGACACACACACACACTCACAGACACACACACACACTCACAGACACACACACATAGAACATAGAACAGTACAGCACAGAACAGGCCCTTCGGCCCTCAATGTTGTGCCGAGCCATGATCACCCTACTCAAACCCACGTATCCACCCTATACCCGTAACCCAACAACCCCCCTTAACCTTACTTTTTTTAGGACACTACGGGCAATTTAGCATGGCCAATCCACCTAACCCGCACATCTTTGGACTGTGGGAGGAAACCGGAGCACCCGGAGGAAACCCACGCACACAGGGGGAGGACGTGCAGACTCCACACAGACAGCGATCCAGCTGGGAATCGAACCTGGGACCCTGGAGCTGTGAAGCATTTATGCTAACTACCATTCTACCCTACAATAAGTGTGAATCAATATTTTTTTACTGTAATGGATGTGTCTACTAGGTTTTCAGAGGCCATTCCAGTACGCAATATTACAGCTAAAAATATTGTGGAGGAGTTACTTAAATTCTTTACTAGATATGGACTACCCACAGAACTACAATCGGATCAAGGGTCAAATTTTACCTCAAGGTTATTCAAAGAAGTTATGGATAGCTGAGGAATAAAACAATTTAAATCAACTGTGTACCATCCAGAATCGCAGAGAGCGTTAGAAAGGTGGTATCAGACATTAAAGGCAATGTTGAGGGCTTATTGTCAAGATTATCCAGAGGATTGGGATAAAGGATAGACATATGGATGAAAATGGAATAGTGTAGGTCAGATTGGCTTCAGATGGTTTCACAGGTCAGCGCAACATCATAGAACATAGAACATAGAATGATACAGCGCAGTACAGGCCCTTCGGCCCTCGATGTTGCACCGACATGGAAAAAATCTAAAGGCCATCTAACCTACACTATGCCCTTATCATCCATATGCTTATCCAATAAATTTTTAAATGCCCTCAATGTTGGCGTGTTCACTACTGTTGCAGGTAGGGCATTCCACGGCCTCACCACTCTCGCTGTCCACCCTATCTAACCCTCTGATCATTTTGTATGCCTCTATTAAGTCACCTCTTAACCTTCTTCTCTCTAACGAAAACAACCTCAAGTCCATCAGCCTTTCCTCATAAGATTTTCCCTCCATACCAGGCAACATCCTGGTAAATCTCCTCTGCACCCGTTCCAAAGCTTCCACGGCCTTCCTATAATGAGGCGACCAGAACTGTACGCAATACTCCAAATGCGGCCGTACTAGAGTTTTGTACAACTGCAACATGACCTCATGGCTC
>NC_052148.1:8103236-8141336 GCF_902713615.1 Scyliorhinus canicula | reverse complement strand
TCGGTAGGCGGGGGGTGAGCCTCGGAGGCGGGGAGTGAGCCTCGGTAGGCGGGGGAGTGAGCCTCGGTAGGCTGCTCCTTCAGAGGGTTGGTGCAGACTTGATTGTCTGAAATGAAATGAAACAAAATGAAAATCGCTTATTGTCACGAGTAGGCTTCAATGAAGTTACTGTGAAAAGCCCCTAGTCGCCACATTCCGGCGCCTGTCCGGGGAGGCTGGTACGGGAATCGAACCGTGCTGCTGGCCTGCTTGGTCTGCTTTATAAGCCAGCGATTTAGCCCAGTGAGCTAAACCAGCCTCTAGGAATGGCCTCCTTCCGCACTCTAGGAATTCTCTTCGATGAAAAAGTGACTCAGTTTAAGGACAATTAGGGATGGGGACCAAATGCTGGGCAGCACGGTAGCACAGTGGTTAGCACAGCTCCAGGGACCCTGGTTCGCTTCCTGGCTTGGGTCACTGTCTGTGCGGAGTCTGCACGTTCCCCGTGTCTGCGTGGGTTTCCTCCGGGAGCTCCGGTTCCCTCCCACAAGTCCCGAAAGACGTGCTTGTTGGGTGAATTGGACATTCTGAATTCTCCCTCTGGGTACCTGAACAGGCGCCGGAATGTGGCGACTAGGGGCTTTTCACAGTAACTTCATTGTTAATGTAAGCCCACTTGTGACAATAATAAAGATTATTATTGTGCTGGCTTTGCCAGTGACACCCAAATGCCATGGAGGAATGAAGAGGTTTATGGTCACTCATCACCAAACTGTGCTGGGGTGAGCGATTCAGCAGGGCACAGGAACACAGTCATTATATTTGAATCCAAAGGACTAAGGACCCGTTAAAATTCAGCAGGGTTGGGTTAGTCAATATGTCATCTTCATATTTGCTTCATGTTTAACATTTGTTTTCTCTCTCTCCCCCAGTGCTCTGATTGTTTTCAGTAATCGGACGTACGTCATGAACACCTTGAGGGGGACAAAGGTGGCCGCATTTTGTATACCGACCTGAAGACCTTCCCCCAGCACCCAGTGACTGTGGAGTGAAAAATGTTCCCCCGAGTCAATTCTGACTGATTTCCTTCAGGGATCACCGGGTGAGTAATGGGCGCTGCAGCTAACTGACTGAACAAACTGACGATCAGCCGCGTACGGAATAGTTAACTGGTACATACAAAGCTGCCTTGCAGGGCCCCGATTGCCTCTCTCCCAGCCGGGGGCACGGGCACAATTCCCTCAAAGTGACTGAGATTTTCTCTCCTCCAGGTAAAACGGGATCTGATGTCGGAGATGAGGTATCTGGAGCTGGTGCTTGTGACAGACAATGCGATGGTGAGTGGTGTCGCCCTCTGTAGGCTGGAGGGAGTGAACGATGAACTGAGGTAATGGCGCTGGTGCCAACACACCGACGTCAACACTTGTACGATACAGAGACCTCAGTCCTACATTGCATGGTGGCACACGTGGATAGCACTGTGGCTTCACAGCGCCAGGGTCCCGGGTTCGATTCCCCGCTGGGTCACTGTCTGTGCGGAGTCTGCACGTTCTCCCCGTGTGTGCGTGGGTTTCCTCCGGGTGCTCCGGTTTCCTCCCACAGTCCAAAGCTGTGCAGGTTAGGATTGGCCATGCTAAATTGTCCCTTAGTGTCCAAAAAAAGGTTGGGAGGGATTATTGCGTTACGGGGATAGGGTGGAAGTGAGGGCTTAAGTGGGTCGGTGCAGACTCGATGGGCCGAATGGCCTCCTTCTGCGCTGTATGTTCTATGTTCAATGAGCTGTACTCCATCGCTGTAGGCATTGGTGACATCCATCAGTCGCTGCCCCTTCTCCAAAAAGGGGTCAGCCTAACAGCTTTCCGATGCTCATGGGGATGAGGAGCAGCAGGAAAATGGCCGGGCCGGCATTTATTGCCCATCCCTGAGGGAATTGAAGAATCAACCCATGCTGTGGGCCTGGAGTCACATATAGGCCAGACCAGGTAAGGACGGCAGATTCCTTCCCTAAAGGACATTCGTGACCCAGATGGATTTTTACAACAATCGGCAATGATTCATGGCCATCGTCAGACTTTGAAATCAAGATATTATTGGGTTCAATTTGCACCATCTGCGTACGGGATTCGAACCCGGGTTGCCGGAATATTACCCAGGGTCTCCTGTGCTAATAAAGAGAGAAACGCCGGATAAAATGCAGCAGGCTTGGCAGCGTCTGTGGAGAGAGAAACAGAGTTAATATTCGAGTCCATATGACTCTAACTCAAAACGTTGACTCTGTTTCTCTCTCCCAGATGATGCCAGGCTTTCCTGAGGTTCTCCCACGATGGGGAGTGAGTGGAATTGAGGGAAGTGGGTGGGATCATGGGGAACGTGGGTCAAGTCGTTTCCCCCGGAATGATCAATAATCATTGTTTCCCTTGCAGTACCAGAATGTGGGGAATAATAGAGATGATGTCGTGAAGAGAGTGATGACATTGGAAATGCGGTGGATCTGGTGAGTATGAGGCCTATGCTCACTAAAGCAGGCTAACCATTGGCTTCCAAATGAAGAAAGAACAAAGAAAAGTACAGCACAGGAACAGGCCCTTCGGCCCTCCAAGCCTGTGACCATGCTGCCCGTCTAAACTAAAATCTTCCACACCTGGGTCCGTATCCCTATTCCCATCCTATCATATTTGTCAAGATGCCCCTTAAATGTCACTATCGACCCTGCTTCTACCACTGTGGAGAAACAAAACAGTCAGCACTTCGATTTTGTGAAAGGACATTTATTTAACACAAGGTCGTGGATGGAATTAGAGTGACCACAGTCATTCCAAAATTCCCCTCTTACAAATGTAAGGCAAGTGATTATATAACACAGTAGCAATATCTAGGACAAAGGGCATTCTTTAGATTAGCAAAAAAGACAGACAACCTGTGATGAATGAGAATTCACATGGTATTATAATCTGATATATGCATCAATATTGTACGTGCAGGTGCACTACCTGACCACCAGGGGGAGTAGCTCTGGGAGACTCGAGAGTTGTACTGGGCTCCTCCCTTGCTCGCCCAGGATCCTCCCCCTGGAGCTGCTGTATAAGATCCGTGCCACAGGGTAGCCAGCCAGTTCACCGAAAGTTCAACGGCTAACAGGCTGGCTTTGTAAGTATATAAAACCGCTATTCTAATCCTACAAGCACGTGTCTGTAGAATTGTTGGTTCCAACGATACCGAGCAAAATTTAATACAGGCCTTGAGTTCCTGCCTAAGAAAATTATAATAGTTGTCTGCTGCCAGCAAAACAATGGGCAGCTGTACACTGTTACATTGTCTGACCTCTGACTGTGCACTGCTTCCTCCGCACTGTGTGTCTCACTCTCGCTCCTCTGTACCGTGCTCTGTCTCACTCTCCTGCTCTCTCTGTACCGTGCTCTGTCTCACTCTCCTGCTCTCTCCGCACTGTGCTCTGTCTCACTCTCCTGCTCTCTCCGCACTGTGCTCTGTCTCACTCTCCTGCTCTCTCTGCACTGTGCTCTGTCACACTCTCCTGCTCTCTCCGCACTGTGCTCTGTCTCACTCTCCTGCTCTCTCCGCACTGTGCTCTGTCTCACTCTCCTGCTCTCCCGCACTGTGCTCTGTCTCACTCTCCTGCTCTCTCGCACTGTGCTCTGTCTCACTCTCCTGCTCCTCTCCGCACTGCTGCTCTGTCTCTCTCTCCTGCTCTCTCTGCACTGTGCTCTGTCTCACTCTCCTGCTCTCTCCCGCACTGTGCTCTGTCTCACTCTCCTGCTCTCTCCGCACTGTGCTCTGTCTCACTCCCTGCTCTCTCCGCACTGTGCTCTGTCTCACTCTCCTGCTCTCTCCGCACTGTGCTCTGTCTCACTCTCCTGCTCTCTCCGCACTCTCTCTGTCTCACTCTCCTGCTCTCTCCGCACTGTGCTCTGTCTCACTCTCCTGCTCTCTCCGCACTGTGCTCTGTCTCACTCTCCTGCTCTCTCCGCACTGTGCTCTGTCTCACTCTCCTGCTCTCTCCGCACTGTGCTCTGTCTCACTCTCCTGCTCTCTCCGCACTGTGCTCTGTCTCACTCTCCTGCTCTCTCTGCCCTGTGCTCTGTCTCACTCTCCTGCTCTTCCGCACTGTGCTCTGTCTCACTCTCCTGCTCTCTCTGTACCGTGCTCTGTCTCACTCTCCTGCTCTCTCCGCACTGTGCTCTGTCTCGCTCTCCTGCTCTCTCCGCACTGTGCTCTGTCTCACTCTCCTGCTCTCTCTGCCCCGTGCTCTGTCTCACTCTCCTGCTCTCCCCGCACTGTGCTCTGTTTCACTCTCCTGCTCTCCCCGCACTGTGCTCTGTCTCACTCTCCTGCTCTCTCTGTACCGTGCTCTGTCTCACTCTCCTGCTCTCCCCGCACTGTGCTCTGTCTCACTCTCCTGCTCTCTCTGTACCGTGCTCTGTCTCACTCTCCTGCTCTCCCCGCACTGTGCTCTGTCTCACTCTCCTGCTCTCTCCGCACTGTGCTCTGTCTCACTACCCTGCTCTCCCCGCACTGTGCTCTGTCTCACTCCCCTGCTCTCTCCGCACTGTGCTCTGTCTCACTCTGCTGCTCTCTCCGCACTGTGCTCTGTCTCACTACCCTGCTCTCTCCGCACTGTGCTCTGTCTCACTCTGCTGCTCTCTCCGCACTGTGCTCTGTCTCACTACCCTACTCTCTCTGCACTGTGCTCTGTCTCTCTCTCCTGCTCTCTCTGCCCCGTGCTCTGTCTCACTCTCCTGCTCTCCCCGCACTGTGCTCTGTCTCACTCTCCTGCTCTCTCCGCACTGTGCTCTGTCTCTCTCTCCTGCTCTCTCCGCACTGTGCTCTGTCTCACTCTCCTGCTCTCTCCGCACTGTGCTCTGTCTCACTCTCCTGCTCTCTCCGCACTGTGCTCTGTCTCACTACCCTGCTCTCTCCGCACTGTGCTCTGTCTCACTCCCCTGCTCTCTCCGCACTGTGCTCTGTCCTCACTCCCCTGCTCTCTCCGCACTGTGCTCTGTCTCACTCTCCTGCTCTCTCCGCACTGTGCTCTCTCTCACTCCCCTGCTCTCTCCGCACTGTGCTCTGTCTCACTCTCCTGCTCTCACCGCACTGTGCTCTGTATCACTCTCCTGCTCTCTCCGCACTGTGCTCTGTCTCACTCCCCTGCTCTCTCCGCACTGTGCTCTGTCTCACTCTCCTGCTCTCTCCGCACTGTGCTCTGTCTCACTCCCCTGCTCTCTCCGCACTGTGCTCTGTCTCACTCTCCTGCTCTCACCGCACTGTGCTCTGTATCACTCTCCTGCTCTCTCCGCACTGTGCTCTGTCTCACTCCCCTGCTCTCTCCGCACTGTGCTCTGTCTCACTCTCCTGCTCTCCCCGCACTGTGCTCTGTCTCACTCTCCTGCTCTCTCCGCACTGTGCTCTGTCTCACTCTCCTGCTCTCCTCCGCACTGTGCTCTGTCTCACTCTCCTGCTCCTCCCCGCAACTGTGCTCTGTTTCACTCTCCTGCTCTCTCCGCACTGTGCTCTGTCTCACTCTCCTGCTCTCTCCGCACTGTGCTCTGTCTCACTCCCCTGCTCTCTCTGCACTGTGCTCTGTCTCACTCTCCTGCTCTCTCCGCACTGTGCTCTGTCTCACTCTCCTGCTCCCTCTGTACCGTGCTGTGTCTCACTCTCCTGCTCTCTCCGCACTGTGCTCTGTCTCACTCTCCTGCTCTCTCTGCCCCGTGCTCTGTCTCACTCTCCTGCTCTCTCCGCACTGTGCTCTGTCTCACTCTCCTGCTCTCTCCGCACTGTGCTCTGTCTCACTCTCCTGCTCTCTCCGCATTGTGCTCTGTCTCACTCCCCTGCTCTCTCTGCACTGTGCTCTGTCTCACTCTCCTGCTCTCTCCGCACTGTGCTCTGTCTCACTCCCTGCTCTCTCCGCACTGTGCTCTGTCTCACTCTCCTGCTCTCCCCGCACTGTGCTCTGTCTCTCTCTCCTGCTCTCTCCGCACTGTGCTCTGTCTCACTCCCCTGCTCTCTCTGCACTGTGCTCGTCTCACTCTCCTGCTCTCTCTGCACTGTGCTCTGTCTCACTCTCCTGCTCTCCCGCACGTGCTCTGTCTCACTCTCCTGCTCTCTCCGCACTGTGCTCTGCTCACTCTCCTGCTCTCCCCGCACTGTGCTCTGTCTCACTCTCCTGCTCTCCCGCACTGTGCTCTGTCTCACTCTCCTGCCTCCTCTGTACCGTGCTCTGTCTCACTCTCCTGCTCTCCCCGCACTGTGCTCTGTCTCACTCCCCTGCTCTCTCTGCACTGTGCTCTGTCTCACTCTCCTGCTCTCTCTGCACTGTGCTCTGTCTCACTCTCCTGCTCTCCCCGCACTGTGCTCTGTCTCACTCTCCTGCTCTCCCCGCACTGTGCTCTGTCTCTCTCTCCTGCTCTCTCCGCACTGTGCTCTGTCTCACTCCCCTGCTCTCTCTGCACTGTGCTCTGTCTCACTCTCCTGCTCTCTCTGCACTGTGCTCTGTCTCACTCTCCTGCTCTCTCCGCACTGTGCTCTGTCTCACTCTGCTGCTCTCTCCGCACTGTGCTCTGTCTCAGTCTCCTGCTCTCTCTGCACTGTGCTCTGCCTCACTCTCCTGCTCTCTCCGCACTGTGCTCTGTCTCTCTCTCCTGCTCTCTCCGCACTGTGCTCTGCCTCACTCTCCTGCTCTCTCTGCCCCGTGCTCTGTCTCACTCTCCTGCTCTCTCCGCACTGTGCTCTGTCTCACTCTCCTGCTCTCTCCGCACTGTGCTCTGTCTCACTCTCCTACTCTCTCCGCACTGTGCTCTGTCTCACTCTCCTGCTCTCTCCGCGCTGTGCTGCCTCACTCCCCTGCTCTCTCTGCACTGTGCTCTGCCTCACTCTCCTGCTCTCTCTGCCCCGTGCTCTGTCTCACTCTCCTGCTCTCTCCGCACTGTGCTCTGTCTCACTCTCCTGCTCCCTCTGTACCGTGCTCTGTCTCACTCTCCTGCTCTCTCTGTACCGTACTCTGTCTCACTCTCCTGCTCTCTCCGCACTGTGCTCTGTCTCACTCTCCTCCTCTCTCCGCACTGTGCTCTGTCTCACTCTCCTGCTCTCTCTGCACTGTGCTCTGTCTCACTCTCCTGCTCTCTCCGCACTGTGCTCTGTCTGACTCTCCTGCTCTCTCCGCACTGTGCTCTGTCTCACTCTCCTGCTCTCCTCCGCACTGTGCTCTGTCTCACTCTCCTGCTTCTCCGCACTGTGCTCTGTCTCACTCTCCTGCTCTCTCAGCCCGTGCTCTGTCTCTCTCTGCTCTCCGCACTGCGCTCTGTCTCACTCTCTGCTCTCTCCGCACTGTGCTCTGCTCTCTCCTACTCTCTCCGCACTGCTGTCTCACCTCCTGCTCTCCGCACTGCGCTCTGTCTCACTCTCCTGCTCTCTCCGCACGTGCTCAGTCTCACTCTCCTGCTCTCTCTGTACCGTGCTCTGTCTCACTTCCTGCTCTCCCGCACTGTGCTCTGTCTCACTCCTGCTCTCTACGCACTGTGCTCAGTCTCACTCTCTGCTCTCTGTACGTGCTCTGTCTCACTCTCCTGCTCTCTCGCACGTGCTCTGTCTCACTCTCTGCTCTCTCGCACTGTGCTCTGTCTCACTCTCCTGCTCTCTCGCACTGTGCTCTGTCTCACTCCTGCTCTCCGCACTGTGCTCTGTCTCACTCTCCTCTCTCCGCACTGTGCTCTGTCTCACTCTCCTGCTCTCCGCACTGTGCTCTGTCTCATACCCTTCTCTCTCCCACTGTGCTCTGTCTCACTCTCCTGCTCTCCGCACTGTGCTCTCTCACTCTCCTGCTCTCTCTGTACCGTGCTCTGTCTCACTCTCCTGCTCTCCCCGCACTGTGCTCTCTCCCTCTCTGCTCTCTCTGCCCTGGCTCTGTCTCACTCTCCTGCTCTCTCCGCACTGTGCTCGTCTCACTCTGCTCTCTCCGCACTGTGCTCTGTCTCACTCTCCTGCTCTCTCCGCACTGTGCTCTGTCTCACTCTCCTGTCTCCCGCAGTGCCTGTTCACTCTCTGCTCTCTCCGCACTGTGCTCGTCCTCTCTCTCTTCTCTCTCCGCACTGTGCTGTCTCACTCCCCTGCTCTCTCTGCACTGTGCTCTGTCTCACTCTCCTGCTCTTGTACCGTGCTTTGTCTCATCTCCTGCTCTCTCCGCACTGTGCTCTGTCTCACTCCGCTCTCTCCGCACTGTGCTCTGTCTCACTCTCCTGCTCTCCGCACTGTGCTCTGTCTCACTCTTGCTCTCCCGCACTGTGCTCTGTCTCACTCTCCTGCTTCTCTCCGCACTGTGCTCTGTCTCACTCTCCCTGCTCTCTCCGCACTGTGCTCGGTCTCACTCTCCTGCTCTCTCCGCACTGTGCTCTGTCTCACTACCCTGCTCTCCCGCACTGTGCTCTGTCTCACTCTCCTGCTCTCTCCGCACTGTGCTCTGTCTCACTCTCCTGCTCTCTCCGCACTGTGCTCTGTCTCACTCTCCTGCTCTCTCCGCACTGTGCTCTGTCTCACTACCCTGCTCTCTCCGCACTGTGCTCTGTCTTGTCTCTCCTGCTCTTCCGATCTGTGCTCTGTCTCACTCTCCTGCTCTCTCCGCACTGTGCTCTGTCTCACTCTCTGCTCTCTCCGCACTGTGCTCTGTCTCACTACCCTGCTCTCTCCGCACTGTGCTCTGTCTCTCTCTCCTGCTCTCTCCGCACTGTGCTCTGTCTCTCTCTCCTGCTCTCTCGCACTGTGCTCTGTCTCACTCTCTGCTCTCTCCGCACTGTGCTCTGTCTCACTCTCCTGCTATCTCCGCACTGTGCTCTGTCTCTCTCCTGCTCTCCGCATGTGCTCTGTCTCCTCTTGCTCTCGCACTGTGCTCTGTCTCACTCTCTGCTCTCTCCGCACTGTGCTCTGTCTCACTACCCTGCTCTCTCTGCACTGTGCTCTGTCTCACTCTCCTGCTCTCTCCGCACTGTGCTCTGTCTCTCTCTCCTGCTCTCTCTGCCCCGTGCTCTGTTTCACTCTCCTGCTCTCTCTGCCCCGTGCTCTGTCTCACTCCCCTGCTCTCTCCGCACTGTGCTCTGTCTCACTCTCCTGCTCTCTCCGCACTGTGCTCTGTCTCACTCTCCTGCTCTCTCCGCACGTGCTCTGTCTCACTCTCCTGCTCTCTTGCACTGTGCTCTGTCTCACTCCTGCTCTCTCCGCACTGTGCTCTGTCTCACTCTCTGCTCTCTCCGCACTGTGCTCTGTCTCACTCTCCTGCTCTCTCCGCCACTGTGCTCTGCTCACTCTCCTGCTCTCTCCGCACTGTGCTCTGTCTCACTCTCCTGCTCTCCTCCGCACTGTGCTCTGTCTCACTCTCCTGCTCTCATCCGCCCCGTGCTCTGTCTCACTCTCCTGCTCTCTCCGCACTGTGCTCTGTCTCACTACTCCTGCTCTCTCCGCACTGTGCTCTGTCTCACTCTCCTGCTCTCTCCGCACTGTGCTCTGTCTCACTCTCCTGCTCTCTCACGCACTGTGCTCTGTCTCACTCTCCTGCTCTCCTCCGCACTGTGCTCTGTCTCACTCTCCTGCTCTCTCCCGCACTGTGCTCTGTCTCACTCTCCTGCTCCCTCCGCACTGTGCTCTGTCTCACTACCCTGCTCTCTCCGCACTGTGCTCTGTCTCACTCTCCTGCTCTCTCCGCACTGTGCTCTGTCTCACTCTCCTGCTCTCTCCGCACTGTGCTCTGTCTCACTCTCCTGCTCTCTCCGCACTGTGCTCTGTCTCACTCTCCTGCTCTCTCCGCACTGTGCTCTGTCTCACTCTCCTGCTCTCTCCGCACTGTGCTCTGTCTCACTCTCCTGCTCTCTCCGCACTGTGCTCTGTCTCACTCTCCTGCTCTCTCCGCACTGTGCTCTGTCTCACTCCCTGCTCTCTCCGCCCTGTGCTCTGTCTCACTATCCCTGCTCTCTCCGCACTGGCTCTGTCTCACTCTCCTGCTCTCTCCGCACTGTGCTCTGTCTCACTCTCTGCTCTCTCCGCACTGTGCTCTGTCTCACTCTCCTGCTCTCTCCGCACTGTGCTCTGTCTCACTCTCCTGCTCTCTCGCACTGTGCTCTGTCTCACTCTCTGCTCTCTCCGCACTGTGCTCTGTCTCACTCTCCTCGCTCTCTCCGCACTGTGCTCTGTCTCACTCTCCTGCTCTCTCCGCACTGTGCTCTGTCTCACTCTCCTGCTCTCTCCGCACTGTGCTCTGTCTCACTCTCCTGCTCTCTCCGCACTGTGCTCTGTCTCACTCTCCTGCTCTCTCCGCACTGTGCTCTGTCTCACTCTCCTACTCTCTCCGCACTGTGCTCTGTCTCACTCTCCCTGCTCTCTCCGCACTGTGCTCTGTCTCACTCTCCTGCTCTCTCCTGCACTGTGCTCTGTCTCATCTCCCTGCTCTCTCCGCACTGTGCTCTGTCTCACTCTCCTGCTCTCTCCTGTCACTGTGCTCTGTCTCACTCTCCCTGCTCTCTCCGCACTGTGCTCTGTCTCACTCTCCTGCTCTCTCCCGCACTGTGCTCTGTCTCACTATCTCTGCTCTCTCCGCACTGTGCTCTGTCTCACTCTCTGCTCTCTCCGCACTGTGCTCTGTCTCACTCTCTGCTCTCTGCGCACTGTGCTCTGTCTCACTCTCCCTGCTCTCTCCGCACTGTGCTCTGTCTCACTCTCCTGCTCTCTCCGCACTGTGCTCTGTCTCACTCTCCTGCTCTCTCTGCACTGTGCTCTGTCTCACTCCCCTGCTCTCTCTGTACCGTGCTCTGTCTCACTCTCCTGCTCTCTCCGCACTGTGCTCTGTCTCACTCTCCTGCTCTCTCCGCACTGTGCTCTGTCTCACTCTCCCTGCTCTCTCCGCACTGTGCTCTGTCTCACTCTCCTGCTCTCCCCGCACTGTGCTCTGTCTCTCTCTCCTGCTCTCTCTGCACTGTGCTCTGTTTCACTACCCTGCTCTCTCTGTACCGTGCTCTGTCTCACTCTGCTGCTCTCTCTGTACCGTGCTCTGTCTCACTCTCCTGCTCTCTCCGCACTGTGCTCTGTCTCACTCTCCTGCTCTCTCCGCACTGTGCTCTGTCTCACTCTCCTGCTCTCTCCGCACTGTGCTCTGTCTCACTCTCCTGCTCTCTCCGCACTGTGCTCTGTCTCACTCTCCTGCTCTCCCGCACTGTGCTCTGTCTCTCTCTCCTGCTCTCCCGCACTGTGCTCTGTCTCACTCTCCTGCTCTCTCTGTACCGTGCTCTGTCTCTCTCTCCTGCTCTCTCCGCACTGTGCTCTGTCTCACTCTCCTGCTCTCTCCGCACTGTGCTCTGTCTCACTCTCCTGCTCTCTCCGCACTGTGCTCTGTCTCACTCTCCTGCTCTCTCCGCACTGTGCTCTGTCTCACTCTCCTGCTCTCTCCGCACTGTGCTCTGTCTCACTCTCCTGCTCTCCCCGCACTGTGCTCTGTCTCACTCTCCTGCTCTCTCAGCACTGTGCTCTGTCTCACTCTCCTGCTCTCTCCGCACTGTGCTCTGTCTCACTCTCCTGCTCTCTCCGCACTGTGCTCTGTCTCACTCTCCTGCTCTCTCCGCACTGTGCTCTGTCTCACTCTCCTGCTCTCCCCGCACTGTGCTCTGTCTCACTCTCCTGCTCTCTCCGCACTGTGCTCTGTCTCACTCTCCTGCTCTCTCTGCCCCGTGCTCTGTCTCACTCTCCTGCTCTCTCCGCACTGTGCTCTGTCTCACTCTCCTGCTCTCTCCGCACTGTGCTCTGTCTCACTCTCCTGCTCTCTCCGCACTGTGCTCTGTCTCACTCTCCTGCTCTCTCCGCACTGTGCTCTGTCTCACTCTCCTGCTCTCTCCGCACTGTGCTCTGTCTCACTACCCTGCTCTCTCCGCACTGTGCTCTGTCTCACTCTCCTGCTCTCACCGCACTGTGCTCTGTCTCACTCTCCTGCTCTCTCCGCACTGTGCTCTGTCTCACTCTCCTGCTCTCTCCGCACTGTGCTCTGTCTCACTCTCCTGCTCTCCCCGCACTGTGCTCTGTCTCACTCTCCTGCTCTCTCCGCACTGTGCTCTGTCTCACTCTCCTGCTCTCCCCGCACTGTGCTCTGTCTCACTCTCCTGCTCTCCCCGCACTGTGCTCTGTCTCTCTCTCCTGCTCTCTCCGCACTGTGCTCTGTCTCACTCTCCTGCTCTCCCCGCACTGTGCTCTGTCTCAGTCTCCTGCTCTCTCCGCACTGTGCTCTGTCTCACTACCCTGCTCTCTCCGCACTGTGCTCTGTCTCACTCTCCTGCTCTCCCCGCACTGTGCTCTGTCTCACTCTCCTGCTCTCCCCGCACTGTGCTCTGTCTCACTCTCCTGCTCTCTCCGCACTGTGCTCTGTCTCACTCTCCTGCTCTCTCCGCACTGTGCTCTGTCTCACTCTCCTGCTCTCCCCGCACTGTGCTCTGTCTCACTCTCCTGCTCTCTCTGTACCGTGCTCTCTCTCACTCTCCTGCTCTCTCTGTACCGTGCTCTGTCTCACTCTCCTGCTCTCTCTGCACTGTGCTCTGTCTCACTCTCCTGCTCTCTCTGTACCGTGCTCTGTCTCACTCTCCTGCTCTCTCTGTACCGTGCTTTGTCTCACTCTCCTGCTCTCTCCGCACTGTGCTCTGTCTCACTCTCCTGCTCTCCCCGCACTGTGCTCTGTCTCACTCTCCTGCTCTCTCCGCACTGTGCTCTGTCTCACTCTCCTGCTCTCTCCGCACTGTGCTCTGTCTCACTCTCCTGCTCTCCCCGCACTGTGCTCTGTCTCACTCTCCTGCTCTGCCCGCACTGTGCTCTGTCTCACTCTCCTGCTCTCTCCGCACTGTGCTCTGTCTCACTCTCCTGCTCTCTCCGCACTGTGCTCTGTCTCACTCTCCTGCTCTCCCCGCACTGTGCTCTGCATCACTCTCCTGCTCTCTCCGCACTGTGCTCTGTCTCGCTCTCCTGCTCTCTCCGCACTGTGCTCTGTCTCACTCTCCTGCTCTCTCCGCACTGTGCTCTGTCTCACTCTCCTGCTCTCTCCGCACTGTGCTCTGTCTCACTCTCCTGCTCTCTCTGCCCCGTGCTCTGTCTCTCTCTCCTGCTCTCCCCGCACTGTGCTCTGTCTCACTACCCTGCTCTCTCCGCACTGTGCTCTGTCTCACTCTCCTGCTCTCCGCACTGTGCTCTGTCTCACCTCCTGCTCTCTCCGCACTGTGCTCTGTCTCACTCTCCTGCTCTCTCCGCACTGTGCTCTGTCTCACTCTCCTGCTCTCTCCGCACTGTGCTCTGCCTCACTCTCCTGCTCTCTCCGCACTGTGCTCTGCCTCACTCTCCTACTCTCTCCGCACTGTGCTCTGTCTCACTCTCCTGCTCTCTCCGCACTGTGCTCTGTCTCACTCCCCTACTCTCTCCGCACTGTGCTCTGTCTCACTCTCCTGCTCTCTCCGCACTGTGCTCTGTCTCACTCCCCTACTCTCTCTGCACTGTGCTCTGTCTCACTCTCCTGCTCTCTCCGCACTGTGCTCTGTCTCACTACCCTGCTCTCTCCGCACTGTGCTCTGTCTCACTCTCCTGCTCTCTCCGCACTGTGCTCTGTCTCACTCTCCTGCTCTCTCCGCACTGTGCTCTGTCTCACTCTCCTGCTCTCTCCGCACTGTGCTCTGTCGCACTCTCCTGCTCTCTCCGCACTGTGCTCTGTCGCACTCTCCTGCTCTCTCCGCACTGTGCTCTGTCTCACTCTCCTGCTCTCTCCGCACTGTGCTCTGTCTCACTCTCCTGCTCTCTCCGCACTGTGCTCTGTCTCACTCTCCTGCTCTCTCCGCACTGTGCTCTGTCTCACTCTCCTGCTCTCTCCGCACTGTGCTCTGTCTCACTCTCCTGCTCTCTCCGCACTGTGCTCTGTCTCACTCTCCTGCTCTCTCTGCACTGTGCTCTGTCTCTCTCTCCTGCTCTCCCCGCACTGTGCTCTGTCTCACTACCCTGCTCTCTCCGCACTGTGCTCTGTCTCACTCTCCTGCTCTCTCTGCCCCGTGCTCTGTCTCACTCTCCTGCTCTCTCCGCACTGTGCTCTGTCTCACTCTCCTGCTCTCTCCGCACTGTGCTCTGTCTCACTCTCCTGCTCTCCCCGCACTGTGCTCTGTCTCACTCTCCTGCTCTCTCCGCACTGTGCTCTGTCTCACTCTCCTGCTCTCTCCGCACTGTGCTCTGTCTCACTCTCCTGCTCTCTCTGTACCGTGCTCTGTCTCACTCTCCTGCTCTCTCCGCACTGTGCTCTGTCTCACTCTCCTGCTCTCTCCGCACTGTGCTCTGTCTCACTCTCCTGCTCTCTCCGCACTGTGCTCTGTCTCTCTCTCCTGCTCTCTCCGCACTGTGCTCTGTCTCACTACCCTGCTCTCCCCGCACTGTGCTCTGTCTCACTCTCCTGCTCTCTCCGCACTGTGCTCTGTCTCACTCCCCTGCTCTCTCCGCACTGTGCTCTGTCTCACTCTCCTGCTCTCTCCGCACTGTGCTCTGTCTCACTCCCCTGCTCTCTCCGCACTGTGCTCTGTCTCACTCTCCTGCTCTCTCCGCACTGTGCTCTGTCTCACTCTCCTGCTCTCTCCGCACTGTGCTCTGTCTCACTCTCCTGCTCTCTCCGCACTGTGCTCTGTCTCACTCTCCTGCTCTCTCCGCACTGCGCTCTGTCTCACTCTCCTGCTCTCCCCGCACTGTGCTCTGTCTCACTCTCCTGCTCTCTCCGCACTGTGCTCTGTCTCACTCTCCTGCTCCCTCTGTACCGTGCTCTGTCTCACTCTCCTGCTCTCCCCGCACTGTGCTCTGTCTCACTCTCCTGCTCTCTCTGCACTGTGCTCTGTCTCACTCTCCTGCTCTCCCGCACTGTGCTCTGTCTCACTCTCCTGCTCCCTCTGTACCGTGCTCTGTCTCACTCTCCTGCTCTCCCCGCACTGTGCTCTGTCTCACTCTCCTGCTCTCTCCGCACTGTGCTCTGTCTCACTCTCCTGCTCTCTCCGCACTGTGCTCTGTCTCACTCTCCTGCTCTCTCCGCACTGTGCTCTGTCTCACTCTCCTGCTCTCTCCGCACTGTGCTCTGTCTCACTCTCCTGCTCTCTCCGCACTGTGCTCTATCTCACTACCCTGCTCTCTCTGTACCGTGCTCTGTCTCTCTCTCCTGCTCTCTCCGCACTGTGCTCTGTCTCACTCTCCTGCTCTCTCCGCACTGTGCTCTGTCTCACTCTCCTGCTCTCTCTGCACTGTGCTCTGTCTCACTCTCCTACTCTCTCCGCACTGTGCTCTGTCTCACTCTCCTGCTCTCTCCGCACTGTGCTCTGTCTCTCTCTCCTGCTCTCTCCGCACTGTGCTCTGTCTCACTCTCCTACTCTCTCCGCACTGTGCTCTGTCTCACTCTCCTGCTCTCTCCGCACTGTGCTCTGTCTCACTCTTCTGCTCTCTCCGCACTGTGCTCTGTCTCACTACCCTGCTCTCTCCGCACTGTGCTCTGTCTCACTCTCCTGCTCTCTCCGCACTGTGCTCTGTCTCACTCTCCTGCTCTCTCCGCACTGTGCTCTGTCTCTCTCTCCTGCTCTCTCCGCACTGTGCTCTGTCTCACTCTCCTGCTCCCTCTGTACCGTGCTCTGTCTCTCTCTCCTGCTCTCTCTGTACCGTGCTCTGTCTCACTCTCCTGCTCTCTCCGTACTGTGCTCTGTCTGACTCCCCTGCTCTCTCTGCCCCGTGCTCTGTCTCACTCTCCTGCTCTCTCCGCACTGTGCTCTGTCTCACTCTCCTGCTCTCTCTGCACTGTGCTCTGTCTCACTCTCCTGCTCTCTCCGCACTGTGCTCTGTCTCACTCTCCTGCTCTCTCTGCACTGTGCTCTGTCTCACTACCCTGCTCTCTCAGCCCCGTGCTCTGTCTCTCTCTCCTGCTCTCTCCGCACTGTGCTCTGTCTCACTCTCCTGCTCTCTCCGCACTGTGCTCTGCCTCACTCTCCTGCTCTCTCTGTACCGTGCTCTGTCTCACTCTCCTGCTCTCTCCGCACTGTGCTCTGTCTCACTCTCCTGCTCCCTCTGTACCGTGCTCTGCCTCACTCTCCTGCTCTCTCTGTACCGTGCTCTGTCTCACTCTCCTGCTCTCTCCGCACCGTGCTCTGTCTCACTCTCCTGCTCTCTCCGCACTGTGCTCTGTCTCACTCTCCTGCTCTCTCCGCACTGTGCTCTGTCTCACTCTCCTGCTCTCTCTGCACTGTGCTCTGTCTCACTCTCCTGCTCTCCCGCACTGTGCTCTGTCTCACTCTCCTGCTCTCTCCGCACTGTGCTCTGTCTCACTCTCCTGCTCTCTCTGCACTGTGCTCTGTCTCTCTCTCCTGCTCTCTCCGCACTGTGCTCTGTCTCACTCTCCTGCTCTCTCCGCACTGTGCTCTGTCTCACTCTCCTGCTCCCTCTGCACCGTGCTCTGTCTCACTCTCCTGCTCTCTCCGCACTGTGCTCTGTCTCACTCTCCTGCTCTCTCCGCACTGTGCTGTCTCACTCCCCTGCTCTCTCCGCACTGCGCTCTGTCTGACTCTCCTGCTCTCTCCGCACTGTGCTCTGTCTCACTCCCCTGCTCTCTCCGCACTGTGCTGTCTGACTCTCCTGCTCTCTCCGCACTGTGCTCTGTCTCACTCTCCTGCTCTCTCCGCACTGTGCTCTGTCTCACTCTCCTGCTCTCTCCGCACTGTGCTCTGTCTCACTCTTCTGCTCTGCATTGCTCCCAAAGAGTCAGAGTGTTTTACATGACAGAAAGAGGCCCTTCGGCCCATTATTTCAATACTGGCCATCAAGTACCTACCTATTTGAATCCCATTGTCCAGCACTTGATCCCTGGCCTTGTTTGCTGTGCTGTTTGAAGTGAATTTAGATAAATGTTGTCAGGGTTCCCGCCTCTCCCACCCTTTCAGACAGCGACTTCCAGATTCCCATCACCCTCTGGGTGAAAAGGATTTTCCTCAAATCCCCTCGAAACGTCCGGCTCCTTAACTTCGATTTTCCCTCCCTGGTTATGTCTCTGTAACTATGGGGAAAAGATCTTTCCTATCTCCTTCCTATAGTGCGGTGACCAGAACAGCACACGGTGCTCTAGCTGTGATTGAATGAGTGTTTTATCGAGCTCCATCATCGCCTCCTTGCTCTGTGCTGTGTGCTCTGTGTGCCTGCCAGATGTGTAATGTCTCCCAGTGCATCTCAATCCCATAGTCCCACCTTTGCCAGATGTTGAAACTTTAACCTGTGGCAGAGACATCACATTGTGCTGTGATAGCCAATCCTCACTGGCAGGGCTGGGTATTGTACTGTTGATCTCTTTGCAATAAATGGGGCACCTCCTTCTCTGCTGCTATTGTGCATTTGGTGCTATTGTAACATTCATAGAATTTACAGTGCGGAAGGAGGCCATTCGGCCCATCGAGTCTGCACCGACCCTTGGAAAGAGCACCCTACTTAAGGTCAGGCCTCCACCCTATCCCTGTAACCCAGTAACCCCACCTAACCTTTTTGGACACTAAGGAACAATTTATCATGGCCAATCCACCTAACCTGCACGTCTTTCAGGACTTGTGGGAGGAAACCGGAGCACCCGGAGGAATCCCACGCACACACGGGGAGAACGTGCTGACTCCACACAGACAGTGACCTAAGCTGGGAATCGAACCTGGGACCCTGGAGCTGTGAAGCAACAGTGCTAAACACTGTGCTACCGTGCCTCCCGAATACAGTTTATTTCAATTTGGTCTTGTATCTGTTTGGGACAGTCAGTTTCAGATCAGTCACCTGACCTCCCAACACATTTCTTGTTTTGTAGTACTACAGACCCTTCAACCTTCGCATCGCTCTGATTGGAATTGAGGTGTGGACCACTGACCAAATCACTGTCAGCAGCAGTGCCACAATGACCCTCAACCATTTCATGACTTGGAGGTTTGATAACCTTCTGCAAAGACTGCACAATGACAACGCCCATCTCATCACGTGAGTACCCGACACCCAACATACTTCATCAAACTAACACTGTTTAAAGATGTGGGATTTATGGGATGTGTGTGTGTCATTGACCAGGCCAGCATTTATTGTCCATCCCTAGTTACCCTTCGGAAGGTGGTGGTGAGCTGCTGCCTTGAGCCGCTGCAGTCCCTGAGGTGTAGGTATACCCACTGCGCTGTTAGGGAGGGAGTTCCAGGATGTTGTCCCAGCGACAGTGAAGGAACGGCCGATATATTTCCAAGTCAGGATGGTGAGTGACTTGGAGGGGAACCTCCAGGTGGTGGGGTTCCCAGGTACCTGCAGCTCTTGTCCTTCTAGATGGTAGTGGTCGTGGGTTTGGAAGGTGCTGTCTAAGGAACCTTGGGCAGTTACTGCAGTCTATCGTGTAGATGGTACACACGGCGGCCACTGTTCATCGGTGGTGGAGGGTTTGAATGTTTGTGGAAGGGGGAGCAGCCTTCTTTGTCCTGGATGGTGTGGAGCTTCTTGAGTGTTGTTGGAGCTGCACTCATCCAGGCAAGTGGGGAGTATTCTATTACACCCCTGACTTGTGCCTTGGAGATGGTGGACAGGCTTTGGGGAGCCAGGAGGTGAGTTACGCGCCGTAGGATTCCCAGCCACTGACCTGCCCTGGTAGCCACAGTATTAATGTGGCTAGTACAATTCAGTTTCTGATCAGTGGTAACCCCCAGGATGCTGATTGTGTGGGATTCAGCGATGGTAATGCCATTGAATGTCAAGAAGCGATGGTTAGATCCTCTCCTGTAGGAGATGGTCATTACCTGGCAGTTGTGTGACGTGAATGTAACTAACCGCTTGTCAGCCCCAAGCCTGGATATTGTCCAGGTCTTGCTGCATTTGGACATGGACGGCTTCATTATCTGAGGAGTTATGAATGATGCTGAACATTCTGCAGTCATCCGCAAACATCCCCACTTCTGACCTTATGATGGAAGGGACGTCATTGATGAAGCAGCTGAAGATGGTTGGGCCGAGGACACTACCCTGAGGAACTCCTGCAGTGATGTCCTGGAGCTGAGATGATTGACTTCCAACCACCACAACCACCTTCCTTTGTGCCGGGTATGACTCCAACCAGCGGAGAGGCTTCCCCCTGATTCCCATTGACTCCAGTTTAGCGAGGGCCCCTTGATGCCGCACTCGGTCTAATGCTGCCTTGGTGTCAAAGGGCAGTCACTCACCTCACCTCTGGCATTCAACTCTTTTGTCCATGTTGGAACCGAGGCTGGAATGAGGTCAGGAGCTGAGAGACCGTGGCGAAACATCGTAGCGTGCGGTGAGATTGCTTTGCCAGTTGCCAATCTGTGCTGCCTTTATCCGAGGCACTGTGATCCTCACCCAGTGCAATCGAAGATTACGGGCTGGATTCTCCGATCCTGCAGCTATGTCCGTCCGGCGGGGGGGCCCATCCAGGGCGGAGCAGCGGGGGAGGGCCTCAGGTGACGTCCTGAGGTGTCCAATCGGCGTGTGGCATTTTTGAGGGGGCGGAGCATCGCAAAAAAATGGCGCCGCCTCCCATTCCGCCATAACGGGGATTCTCCGGCTGATTGCTGAACGTGATTTTGGTGTCGGCGATCGGAGAATCCTGCCCATATTATTTGGAATACACACAAGGGGAAATGTTCAATGAGGGAATGAGATTATTTAAGGGGGTGCTGGTGGTTACCATCTCTGACCCTGCTAGAGCCAAGGTTCAAAGCTCCTGTTTCTAACAGTTTGTCCAATTGCTCTTTGACTCTTTATCTGTCTGGGGAATGTCCACACTTAGGGCACTGGGGTTATTATAAGGAGATCTGTTAGTGGCACAATATGGGAATAATCTCACATGAGAGCAGGATAGAGCACAGTCATATCTCTGAGTACAACCTTCCCCAGTCTGACGCCCAATCAGGACAAAACAATTTGACCAGGTCTGATGAATGTAGGAAATTGTCATATTTTAAATTTGACACAGTAATGTTATTAAAATCTGGGTGAAGATGCATACAGACAGTATTTCTGCTAAATCTGTGATCAACGGGTTGTAAAATGGAGGTAATCATCAATTTTGCAGCTGAAGTGTTCTGCTAATAGATCTGGAGAACCATTTACTTGTTTACAGGTAGCTAGCCAATCGAATATTGTTTATGTTTCAAGGAAACTAGCCGACAATATAAATACTGATACCAAAAGCTTCTATAAGAGGAACGATCACTAGGGAGACGGTATTGACTAAACTGATGGGATTAAGGGCAGATAAGTCTCCGGGACCTGATGGCCTGCACTCTAGGGCATTAAAGGAGACGGCAGCAGAGATAGTGGATGGATTGGTTATGATATTTCAGAATTCCCTGGATTCTGGAAGGGTCCCAGTGGATTGGTAACACGCTAATGTCATGCCCTGATTCAAAAAGGGAGAGAATCAAAAAGTAGGAAGCTATAGACCGGTTAGCTTAACCTCCGTGGTGGGGAAACTGCTGGAATTAATCATTAAGGAGGAGATGACTGAACATTTGGAAAGACAAAGCTCAATCCACCATTGTCAGCGTGGTTTTATGAAGAGTACGTCATGCTTGGTAAACTTTCTGGAGTTCTTTGAGGGTTTGGCCAGCAAGGTGGATAATTGGAAACCTGTGAATGTGGTACATCTAAACTTCCAGAAGGCTTTTGACAAGGTGCCACATAAAAGACTTATCCAGAAGGTGAGATGGCAAGGGGATTGAGGGTGGAGTACTAGATTGGATTGAGGATTGGCTGACTGACAGAAAGCAGAGGGTTGGGGAGGCCTTGGAGAGAGTCAACTCTTCCTCCTCATGTGCGAGGCTTAGTCTCATCCAATTTAAGGTGCTGCACCGGGCCCACATGTCCGGGACTAGGATGAGTAGGTTCTTCGGGGGTGAGGACAGGTGTACCAGATGTTCGGGGAGTCCTGCGAACCACGCCCATATGTTCTGGGCATGCCCAGCACTGGAAGAATTCTGGAAGGGGGTGGCGGGGACGGTGTCGAGGGTGGTTGGATCCAGGGTCTAAGCCAGGCTGGGGACTCGCGATTTTTGGGGTTGGGGTGGAGCCGGGAGTGCAGGAGGCGAAAGAGGCCGGGGTCCTGGCCTTTGCGTCCCTAGTAGCCCGTCGAAGGATTCTGTTACAATGGAAGGATGCGAGGCCCCCAAGTGTGGAGACCTGGATCAGTGACATGGCGGGATTTATAAAATTGGAAAAGGTCAAATTTCCCCTGAGAGGATCAATACAAGGGTTCTATAAACGGTGGCAGCCTTTTCTGGACTTCCTGGCTCAGAGATAGGTAACTGGGTCAATAGCAGCAGCAACCCGGGGGGGGGGGGGGGGGGGGGGGGGGTGGCATTATTGTAGTGTTTATGCTTTAACTTTATAGTGTGTTAATTTGCGTTGTTGTTAAAATGCTGGGTTGTTCATGGGGATGGGGCGAATGTATATGATTGTTAATATTATTGTTATTTTCGGTATTTTACTAAGGTGCGTTATTGTTGTATAAAATCAAAATTTCTCAATAAAAATTATTTAAAAAAAAAAGAAAAAAAAAAGAAAGCAGAGGGTTGGGATCAATGGCTCCTGGCTGGTGCACTGTAACCAGCGGGGTGCCGCAGGGGTCAGTCCTCGGACCTCAACTGTTAACAATCTATATAAATGATCTGCAAGCTGGGACAGAGTGTGACATAGCAACATTTGCGGATGATACCAAAATAGCTGGGAAAGCAGGCAGTGAAGAGGAGATACAGATTTTACAGACAGATATAGATAGGCTAGGAGATTGGGGTAAAATTTGGCAGATGGAGTTTAATGTGGATCAGTATGAGGTTATCCATTTTGGTCAAAAAAATAGAAAGGCAAATTATGAACTCAATGGAAAGGAGATTCAAGATGCCTTTGGGCAGAGGGATCTGGGCAGAGGGATCTGGGCAGAGGGATCTGGGCAGAGGGATCTGGGTGTCTTTGTTCATGAATCACAGAAAGTCGGTACGCAGGCTCAGCATGTAATTAGAAAGGCAAATGGAAAGTTGGCATTTATTGCAAAAGGACTGGAGTATAAAAGTAGATTATTGTTGCAATTGTACAGGGTGTTGCTGAGACCACATCTGGAGTATTGTGTCCAGTTGTGGTCTCCTTATTTGAGGAAGGATGTGGTGGCGTAGGAGGCAGTTCAGAGGAGGTTCACTAGATTGATTCTGGGAGTGAAAAGGTTGATGTATGAGGAGAAATTAAACAGTTTGGGTTTACAAGGATGAGAGGGGATCTGATCGAGGATATAAAATACGAAAAGGGATTGATAATACAAAGGTGGACCATGGATATAGATTGAGAGGCGGTAGATTTAGAACTGAGATGAGGAGGAACTACTTCTCACAGAGGGTGGTGAATTTGTGGAACTCGCTGCCCCACAGTGCGGTGGAATGTGTGGCATTAAATGGTTTAAAGAAAGAGATAGATATATTTTTGATAGAAAGTCCTTTAGCAATAAACGCTAACATTCCATTTGCCTTTTTAATTACATGCTGTAGCTGCATACTGACTTTCTGCAATTCATGAACATAGACACCCAGATCCCTCTACCCAGGCATATCTTGGATCTGGTTTCCAGTGAGATAATAATTTGCCTTTCTATTTTTTCAGCCAAAAATGGATAACCTCACATTATCTACATTAAACTCCATCTGTCAAATCTTGGCCCAATCTCCTAACCTACCTATATCCCTACTTAGGAACATAGGAATAGGTACAGAAGTAGGCAATTCAGCCCCTCGAGCCTGCTCCGCTATTCAACCATTTCATGGCTGATCTCTTCCTGGTCGCAAATCCACCTCCCCACCGGTTCCCCATAGCCCTTTAACCCTTTTTCTAAAATTAGAAATATATTAAATCCGTCTTGAAACCCTTTAATGACTCAGATTCCACAGTACTACGATAGAGATGATGTAATTAAGGGGTGAAGCCTCATCTGTCTGAAAAAGTTAGTTCTTCCTGGGATTTGAATCTGAACAGAGGTGTTTCTGTTTGCGCTCTGAATGGGCCCCTCTCCAAAGATTCTGTGCTGAGAAAAACAAGTAAAAACCTAGCTGTTAACTTTATTCGTAAGTGGTTTTAAAAAATATATTGATTTGCTTAATTGGAATATAGTGGCAGATTTTGGAAGTAAGTGTCAGGGCCTTTCTGTTGATTCCCTTATTTTCCCATTCTTTATTTTTTACCATGATCATTTTGATCCATGGATGTTTATTGGACATCAAGTGGCAGACAGAATGAGGAATTCAATAAGTTGCAGCATAGTATATTTTGCTAGCTTTGGATAACAGGACTCAGACTTTGTGGCACCCGAGAGATGGGATAGGACTCGATTCGATTGGTAGGCAGGTGGCCAATGAATTGGCCAAAAGGCCTTATTCTGCCCAGTGACAGATGGTGATATGATCCTGCCTGAGTGGTATGATTTCTAGAGGCCTCAGGAAAGTGGAGTTGGGTCCCTGGACACTCAGGAGAAGGACCTGCTCTCTCTCTCTCTCTCTCTCTCTCGTATTTTCTCCGGAAAAGCTGCTGTATTTCGGAAACTGCACACACCTGAATGAATCCACAGTGAAAAGCATTGCAGACAGGAAAGCAGCAATCTCAATCTGAAAGCCTGATTTGAAGGACAGTGTGCTAGAAACAAACATATGAAACAAAGACTTTATCTTTTACTTTTACTTGTTATTTTCACCCCTCTCTTCCCCTCTGTGTTTGCTTATCTTGTACCGGTTGGGGGCAAGTTAAAGTGGGGGATTAGGAATTAGATAATAGTTGACTAATTGTATTTTCTGCATATCTGATTATCATTCTTGTTATTAATAAACAGTACTTGTGTTTAAATTTACATAACTGGTGACTTTGGGCAGCCAATGTCCAGAGGCTTTGGGTATTTTATTAAAAGGTATTGGTTAATTCACTTGTGTTGTGACTCTGGGTCAAGGGGGACTGGAATTGACTGGCCATAATCTCAAAGGGTTGTGATGTAAGTTAAAGTTCCTGCTTTCACTGAAATCCTGTTCTAACTGTTAAGCTGTTTGTCTTTTGTTAATGCGGTTAATTCTGTGTTTAAATTAACATTTTAAAAAACATAAAAGATACCTATTGGTCATTGTTATCACTCCTGTGGAGCGGTCAGCTTTTCTCACAGTTTTATTAATTAGGATTCCCATTGTTGGGTTCCCATTTGGGATCCTACCACAGGATACTTATTTTTCCGTTTTACGGTTTTTTCCTCCTGGGACCCCCTTCCTCCCCAACCCACCCATGCCTTGCCCTTCATCCCCTTCCGTTGCCTCTGTCTTGTCTTCTCCCTGCCAAGCCCTTGCCCTGCAGAATTACAAACCCCTCCCCACTCCTCTCCTCCCCTCCCCTCCCATGCCTTACCGCTAGGATCGTACCTGGAGCCTTGCCTCTGCCCCCCCCCCCCCCCCCCCCCCCCCCCCCCCACCGAAGACATTATGATGCTGACTACGAAACCTGTGCAGGGCGGAGCTGCCGTCATTGCCGCATGACACGAGGTCGGCGGAGGTTCCTGAGCTCACCAGTGACGTGTGGCTGATTCTGTCCGATTCTGAATCCCTCTGGTCTAATTTGTTGTCCGTGTGATCTTTGGAGGTATTGTGGGGATGGGATTCCAGTCAGCTGCTTTCATAAAGAGCATTCCTGACATGCTAATGTTATTGAATATGTTGTCCCGACATGGGAAGCCCACCCCACCACTGAGATCTGGAACAGATGTCTGAAACCTGCTTTTATGCTGACGAGACATTGATATCTCTGCTCCCTGATAGATTTACCATTCGGTTCCGGCAGCACTTTGCCATTACTGGAACTCAGTAGAAATTTAAGTTAAAACTTCTCAGGTGCAAATAGGAATTGTTTTATTTGTCTTCTATTGATTACAATTTGAAAGTCATTTAAAAGGCAATTCGTAGACAATTTGAAGCTTTCAAAGAATCACAGAAATTATCTTCTTGCTCAGGCAAACAGCTCGCAGTAACTTTAAAAGTCAAAGTCTGAAAATGAAATATGAATACAGGGAGACAGTGAATAGTTCAGATCAAAGTATAGATGATTCATGAAAAGAGAGAGAGAAAGAAATCCGGCTAATGATCCAGCCCAGCTCCAGCTTCAACTAAAAATGGCCGAATGAAACTTATAGCTTGTCTTAAGCCATCTAATCTCACCCCAATATAATCCCAATTGGTTTGGGTTAGACTCAAACACATCTGATTTGACGGCAAGCTGTCCATCTTTAATATGCAACATTAGTTCTAAATCTTTCGTATCTGCATACTTGAGTATGTTAAAGAATGCAATATTATGCTGTTATCAAGGCCAGTTTGAACTGGTCTTTTGCTGGCTTAGCTGTTATAACAATAGAGCCTTCATGTTACCTTGTCGTTGCTGTTGCTATGGATCCTCCACTGTCCTTGGGCACTGTCTTGAAAAATGTATTCATTAAATCAGTTAAAGTGTTTGTTTTAATCTAGTAAAGTGAATTATGCTGTGCTGTTTTGCAAACTGTTATGTTTTGAGATGACCTGAGGTTATTCCTCACTCTCTCTGCTGGTTACAGGTACATCCCCATTAATCATCCATGGATCAAAAATGATAATGGAAAAATAAAAGAATGGAGAAATAAGGGAATAAACAAGAATTACCCTTACAAAGGGCAGAACCATTAATTCCTGCCCCATGAACCTGTAATGGCGTTAGATCAAAATGATTTACTTCTACTTGTGCCATTAGTTCATATGCTTTGTACATTCAGCAAAGGACATTTTAAAATTTACTTTCTATTCCCTACAGTGACTTTATTCATTGATCTTTGTTAAACTCTTTGTCACTTCTTGTAGCACTCTGCTTGTCTCTGTCCCCAATACTATATTCCTCCGATGCCTTCCCATTTCCTTTTTGGATTTTTGAACTACTCTAGATTCATCCATTCTCAGCCTCTCTCACGTTCTTTTACATTTCCGAGATCTGCTCTCTCTCTCGTACATCTCTCCTGTTTGGGCAGCACGGTAGCATAATGGTTAGCACTGTGGCTTCACAGCGCCAGGGTCCCAGGTTCGATTCCTGGCTTGGGTCACTGTCTGTGCGGAGTCTGCATGTTCTCCCCGTGTCTGCGTGGGTTTCCTCCGGGTGCTCCGGTTTCCTCCCACAGTCCAAAGACGTGCTGTTAGATGGATTGGCCATGATAAATTGCCCGTAGTGTCCAAAAGATTAGGAGGGGTTATTGGGTTACGGGGATTGGGTTGAAGTGAGGGCTTAAGTGGGTCGGTGCAGACTCGATGGGTCGAATGGCCTCCTTCTGCACTGTATGTTCTATGTTCTTTGATGCATTGGGGAGTGCTGTCTGTCACTCTCCATCTCTTTCCCCCTCTCCCTCAGCTCTGTCTTCATACCCTCAGAGCTTCCTTTATTTCAGTTTAAAACATTTGTCTTGGACCCACTCTTCCTTCCTTCAAACTGTAAGTGAAATTCTATCATCTCATGATCCTTGCTATCTAGAGGTGCCTTCATCATGAAGTCTTAATGAATCTAATCTTGTTGTGCATTACCAGAGATTGTATAGTCAATCTGTCAGTGATGGTAGGTTTGAGAGCTGCACAGCCAAAATATTCTCTGTAAATCTTGATTTTTCTTTTTCAGAGGTCGGGATTTTGATGATGGCCTTGGAGGTTTGGCATTGTTGGGCAGCATATGTTCAAAGCACAATTCTGGAGGAGTAAACAAGGTGAGCACCTGTGCTTCCTTCTATTTTCCCCACTCCTTGTGACTGTGGTTAAGACCAGCATTTCTTGTTGTTACCTAATATGCCTGGGAAGGTGGTGCTGAATTGGCTTTTTGAAACGCAGTCCATCTGGTTTCAATACATGAAAAGTGCTGTTAGGAAAGGACTTCCAAGGTATTGGCCCTGAAACAGTAACGGGATGATTATGTAGTTCGAAGTCAGGGTGATGCGTGCCTTCGAAGGGGACTTACAGGTGGAGGTGTTCCCTGGTTGTTCTTCTCGGTGTAGTAGGTAGAGGTCACATACAGGAAGGTGCCGAAGGAGGCTTGCTAGGTTGCTGAAATGAATGGTACACAGTGCAGCTGCTGCCTTCGAGTTTTATAGCACAGAAAGAGGCCCTTCGGCCCATTGCGTCTGTGCTGGACATCAAACACTAATTCTAATCCCATTTCCCAGCACTTGTTTGCTGTGGCATTTCAAGTGCTCATCTGAATATTTCTTAAATGTTATCACTGTTCCCACCTCCACCACCCTTTCAGGCAGCGCGTTCCAGATTCCCACCACCCTCTGGGCAAAAGGTTTTTCCTTAAATCCCCCTCTAAACCTCCTTCCCCTTTACCTTAAATCTCTTCCACCCCGTTATTGACCTTCTGCTCCAGGGAAAGCAACCCCAGCCTATCCAATCTCTCTTCACAGCTGAAACGCTCCAGCCCAGGTAACATCCTGGTGAACCTCCTCTGCACCCTCTCCAGTGCAGTCACATCCTTCCTATAGTGTGGTGACCGGAACTGCAGACAATACTCTAGCTGTGGCCTAGCCAGCGCTTTATACAGCTCCATCATAACCTCCCTAGTTTATGTCTTGGCGAGTAAAGGCAAGTATCCCATATGCCTGCTTAACCACCTTATCTACCTCTCCTACTACCTTCAGGGATCTATGGACTTGTGCCCCAATATCCCTCTGCTCCGTTGTACTTCCGAGCATCCTATTGTTCCTTATGTATTCTTTTGCCTTGTTAATCCTCCCAAAATACATCACCTCACACTTTTCAAGATTAAATTCCATTTGCCACTGTTCTGCCCATCTGACCAGCCCGTCTATATTGTCCTATAATCTAAGGCTATCCTCCTCACTATTTACCACACCATCAATTTTCGTGTCAAATGATCGCACCTCCCACATCCCCATCGCGATTATTGATGTGGAACACAAGCAGCAAGGGACCCAGAAGTGATCCCTGTGGTATACCACTTGAACACAGGCCTCCTATCACAGAAACAACCTTCGACCATCACCCTCTGCTTCCTGCCACAAAGCCAATTTGGGATCCAATTTGCCAAATTGCCCTGGATTCCCATTCCCTCAATGTGGCAGATTCACAGAGCTGGGATTGCTTGGATCTGCTCGGATCACACTGATTAACATTCACATAATCCTGCGTTGTAGCATCGCCAGTTTTAGCATCTAACATTTCGAAAAATGCTGGACAAACTCAACCAGTCTGGCAACATCTTGAGGATAGAGAAACAGATTAACATAATAATAATCTTTATTATTATCACAAGGAGGCTTACATTGACACTGCAATGAAGTTACTGTGAAAATCTATGGGCTAGCAGGTGGCAGATGAAGTCTAAGTTACAAAAGTGTAAAATGATTCATTTTGGCAGGAAGGACATGAAGAGAAAGAATAAAATTAAGGCCACAATTGTGAAGAGTTTGGAGGAGCAGAGGGGCCTATACATTGTGTATTTACATTGTGTATTTATGTATGCCCTTTTTTCCCCTGTATGGAACGATCTGCCTGGACTGTACGCAGAACAATACTTTTCACTGTACCTCGGTACACGTGACAATAAACAAGATCCAACAGGGCCTTGACAAAGGGTCATCTGGACTCAAAACGTTGGCTCTTTTCTCTCCCTACAGAAGAAATGAAATGAAAATCGCTTATTGTCACGAGCAGGCTTCAATGAAGTTACTGTGAAAAGCCCCTAGTCGCCACATTCTGGCGCCTGTCCGGGGAGGCTGGTACAGGAATTGAACCGTGCTGCTGGCCTGCCTTGGTCTGCTTTCAAAGCCAGCGATTTAGCCCAGTGTGCTAAACAGATGTTGCAAGACCTGCTGAGATTTTCCAGCCTTTTCTCTTTGGTTTCAGATCCAATTCAGCCTGGGTGTGTATGTGAATGAATCATTAAAGGTATTAGGGCAAGTTGAGAAAAGAGTTAAGAAAGCTTACATTGCCCTGGGCTTCATTCGGGGAACATAGAATCCAAGGGCAAGGAAGTTATGTTGAATTTGTATAAGTCACAAGTTTGACCTCAGCATATTGACAAGTTCTGGGCGGCTCACTTTAAGAAGGATGTGGAGGCATTAGAGAGAGTACCAAACAGATTCACGGGAATGGTTCCAGGAATTTTAGTTCTGAAGATCGAGAAGTCAGGACTGTTTTCACAGAGATATTCAAAACGATGAGGGGCCTGAAAGGAATAAATAGGGAGAAGTTGTCAATGTATCAGCATGCTTTGGTAATTATTTTGCTAATGGGTTTTGGCTCAACCCCCGTAAGAATAGAAATGAACACAGATGGAACAGTTGCTGCCGAGCTGGATGCCGAATAAACTTGCTGAAGGTAAAACAGAAGCTGCTGTATTATTCCTCCATCAATTAGAACATAGAACATTTCCAGTCCCCGGGATCAGCCTGAGTGCAGGAAGTGTGTCCTGGAAGCTTGGGTTTCAGAGCTGGAACGGCAGCTGGGACATTGTAGAGCATCCGTGAGTCGGAGAGCATCATGGATAGCACGTTTAGAGAGGTGGTCATACTTAGCTGAAGAGACTTGAGGGAGGAAGGCAATGGGCAACCACCAGGCAGTCCAAGAAAAACAGGCAGGTAGTTGAGGAGTTCTCTGGGGTCCAGGGTCCCAGGTTCGGTTCCCGGCTGGGTCACTGTCTGTGTGGAGTCTGCACGTCCTCCCCGTGTCTGCGTGGGTTTCCTCCGGGTGCTCCAGTTTCCTCCCACAGTCCAAAGATGTGCGGGTTAGGTGGATTGGCCATGCTAAATTGCCCGTAGTGTCCTAAAAAGTAAGGTTAAGGGGGGGTTGTTGGGTTACGGGTATAGGGTGGATACGTGGGTTTGAGTAGGGTGATCATTGCTCGGCACAACATCGAGGGCCGAAGGGCCTGTTCTGTGCTGTACTGTTCTATGTTCTAAGGAAAGGACAGGAAGTAGCTTAAGTAGGATGCTCTTTCCAAGGGCCGGTGTAGACTCGATGGGCCGAATGGCCTCCTTCTGCACTGTAAATTCTATGATTCTACAGTGAAATATTTAATACAGGATGGCAATATCAGGCCTTGACTATCCATTGATTTTTCTCGGGAGGCAAAGCCATACAGCAATGGAAAACTGAAGCTGACATGTGAACACGGGTTGCTACACTCCCCCGAAAGTACAGTATGGCTCTGGGTTTGTCGTTTCCAGCAACAGTAAGATTAGGGGTAGAGTATTTTCAGATTGGAGCATGAATGATTTGGATAGTGAAGAAGGACTGGGCCTTTCGATACAGTTTTTGGATAAATTCTACCAAAAGGATAGCTTATTGGAAGCATTTGAAACCAGGTCAGTGTTTGATAGATTTAGACAAACAGATGATCAGTCCATGGAGGGGGATATCATGGACTTTGACAAATGGTGTAAGAGACTGAAGAGATTTGAACTTGACCTCCCGGGGTCAGTATCGACATTTAAGTTATTTGATTGTATTTCTCATGCCGGTAGACTTTAGTATTATTAACGGGGGTCCGAAGACCCTCTTTTACACCAAGGGACGATTGCCCTGAGAAATGTTTCTCGGAAGACAGTCATTTCCAGCTAATTTCCGATTGAATACAGGCAAAGCTACCATGAAGCAAAAGCTGGCGGATTGGATGGTGGCTACGTCTCGAGATTGACAGAATGGAAGACGCAGATTGCAGCACGAAGCCGGGGTTATTGATAGGTGGGCAGAATGAAGGTGGTCGCACTTTGAACAAATTTGAGAATCGAGAGGAAAAGGCGGGTCTGGGGTGACGGCCTCAACGTTTAGAACCCCAGAAAAGCACGAGGAATGGTCAATTGATGGCGTTGGTGTGATTCCAAATATCATTGTGCAATGCGTTACCCTTTTTGAAATGACGCATGAAGCAGGGAAATGCGTGGCTGAAAATTATAGAACATAGAACATAGAACATAGAACATAGAACATAGAACATAGAACATAGAACATAGAACATAGAACGATACAGCGCAGTACAGGCCCTTCGGCCCTCGATGTTGCACCGACATGGAAAAAAACTAAAGGCCATCTAACCTACACTATGCCCTTATCATCCATATGCTTATCCAATAAACTTTTAAATGCCCTCAATGTTGGCGAGTTCACTACTGTTGCAGGTAGGGCATTCCACGGCCTCACCACTCTTTGCGTAAAAACCCACCTCTGACCTCTGTCCTATATCTATTACCCCTCAATTTAAGGCTATGTCCCCTCGTGCTAGCCACCTCCATCCGCAGGAGAAGGCTCTCACTGTCCACCCTATCTCACCCTCTGATCATTTTGTATGCCTCTATTAAGTCACCTCTTAACCTTCTTCTCTCTAACGAAAACAACCTCAAGTCCATCAGCCTTTCCTCATAAGATTTTCCCTCCATACCAGGCAACATCCTGGTAAATCTCCTCTGCACCCGTTCCAAAGCTTCCACGTCCTTCCTATAATGAGGCGACCAGAACTGTACGCAATACTCCAAATGCGGCCGTACCAGAGTTTTGTACAACTGCAACATGACCTCATGGCTCCGGAACTCAATCCCTCTACCAATAAAGGCCAGCACACCATAGGCCTTCTTCACAACCCTATCAACCTGGGTGGCAACTTTCAGGGATCTATGTACATGGACACCGAGATCCCTCTGCTCGTTCACACTACCAAGAATTTTACCATTTTACCATGATGCCGAGGAAAGGCCATGAAGGAATTGTGTTGGCCACTGAGAGTTAGAATCCAGTGACGATGATGGCGGAGTCATTCAACTGGGCAGTTGCAGAAAGCGGCTGCACCTCCGCAGTGTGTGGGGTGGACTGGCTAACTGTTACCTGGAGTCTCTCGATGAGGCAGATTGGCAGAAGGTCAGGGTGCAGGAAAACTCGACCTGATTCTCAGATTTGGAGATTGCAACACACTAACATCTTCCAAAAGTAAGAAGTCTTGCAACACTAGGTAAAAATCCAACAGGTCTGTTTGGAATCACTAGCTTTCGGAGCGCAGCTCCTTCATCAGGTGAGTAAGCTATGCTCCGAAATGCTAGTGATTTGAAATAAACCAGTTGGACTTTAACCTGGTGTTGCAAGACTTCTTACTGTGCTCACCCCAGTCCAACGCCGGAATCTCCACATCACATCTTCCAAAAGGTCAGCCCTCTCTTGCAGGATAGCTGGGATTAACCTTTTCTATCTGTTTAGCACAGGGCTAAATCGCTGGTTTTGAAAGCAGACCAAGGCAGGCCAGCAGCACGGTTCTATTCCTGTACCAGCCTCCCTGAACAGGCGCCGGAATGTGGCGACTAGGGGCTTTTCACAGTAACTTCATTTGAAGCCTACTCGTGACAATAAGCGATTTTCTTCAGTGCGGTTTCTGGAGACATACATCCCCAGTTAAGCAGGTGTTTGATGAAGAAAGCACAGAGGACACGAGACATGAAAATGACAGATCGATCGTCTTCGGGAACTCTGTAGATCTACAGTTTTCTCGGTCAGGCCATTACCGCCTGCTGTTAGGAAGCCAGAGAATTCAGGAAATCTTGTTAACTTCTGGGATAAGAGTCTGGTGGACGAAAAGAAGATAATTTGGAAGTTGCACAGACAATTTGCACAGGAGGGGCCACTGATGCACGATCAATTGCACAAAAGACTCAGATTGAGTACAGCTGTGGCTTTATTGCAGTCATATACGTGGCCTCCTGCTGCAGCTGGCGAAATGGCTGATCAATGGAGGACACGCATATTTATACAGCTCCTAGTGGGCGGAGCCAGCCGGCAGGGGCTACCGGCGAACCTGTAGTACAGGTCCTACCTTACATCCCCTAATACAGGTGCACACAGTGGTTCACCACAGCCACGAAAGCTGAAGGCTTTACTGCATTTACTGGAGCCATTGATAAAGAACACAACGACCGTATCGAGCAAATCACAGTTCAATGTGAAACTTTTATAAAACGTCAAAAGGTTCCACCGCCCCTATTGTGAGGTTCTCTCTAGCCAGGGAATTTTAATGCTGCAGTGACAATGGACTTAACCATATGGGACAGTTTTTCCTGCTGCACATTATGGGTATGGCGACCAGATTTAGCATATCTGGAGGAATAAGGACAAACAAACCATTGATGATAATATTGTGGAGAAATGTGTGGGAACAGGATTAAGTGGAGCAGGAATCTGCAATTCCTGACAGATAAGGTGGGGAATTTGCCACTGAGGAATTTTGAGACGTGCGAAAATGTTTGTTTCAGAAACGCTGGGACCTTTGCTGTTCGTAGTATATATAAATGATTTGGAGGAAAATGTAACTGATCTGGTTAGTAAGTTTGCAGACGACACAAAGGTTGGTGGAATTGCGGATAGCGATGAGGACTGTCAGAGGATACAGCAGGATTTAGATCGTTTAGAGACTTGGGCGGAGAGATGGCAGATGGAGTTTTATTCAGACAAATGTGAGGTAATGCATTTTGGAAGGTCTAATGCAGGTAGGGAATATACATTGAATGGTAGAACTCTAAAGAGTATTGAAAGTCGGAGAGATCTTGGTGTACAGGTCCACAGATCACTGAAAGGGCAACACAGGTGGAGAAGGTAGTGAAGAAGGCATACGGCATGCTTGCCTTGATTGGCCGGGGCATTGTGTATAAAAATTGGCCAGTCATGTTGCAGCTGTACAGAACCTTAGTTAGGCCACACTTGGAGTATAGTGTTCAATTCTGGTCGCCACACTACCAGAAGGATGTGGAGGCTTTAGAGAGGGTGCAGAAGAGATTTACCAGGATGTTGCCTGGTATGGAGGGCATTAGCTATGAGGAGCGGTTGAATAAACCCGGTTTGTTCTCACTGGAACGACGGAGGTTGAGGGGCGACCTGATAGAGGTCTACAAAATTATGAGGGGCATAGACAGAGTGGATAGTCAGAGGCTTTTTCCCAGGGTGGAGGGGTCAATTACTAGGGGGCATAGGTTTAAGGTGCGAGGGGCAAGGAGGAGCTGGTGGAAGCAGGGACGATAGTGACATTTAAGGGGCATCTTGACAAATACATGAATAGGATGGGAATAGAGGGATACGGACACAGGAAGTGTAGAAGATTTTAGTTTAGATGGGCAGCATGGTTGGCACAGGCTTGGAGGGCCGAAGGGCCTGTTCCTGTGCTGTACTTTTCTTTGTTCTTTGTAAAGAGGGGATATATTTGGTTTAATAACAGTTCCATTGCACAAAAACACAAGCAAGATACAGAACAAACACATAAAACACAAACCAGGCGACAATACAATGAACATACCAACCTCACACCATAGAAACCAATAAACAGACAATAATATAATGAACCCATTAGCTCTGAGCCAGCTCACACTCTCTCCAGCGCACCCCCCCCCCCCCCCATCCCCCCAAAGCCCCGGACCCACATCAGCGGAAAGACGACAAGAATGAGTATCATAGTGGAAAAGGTCACACCGACACAGAGGACAGCAGACGAGAGAGAGAGAGAGAGAAGACGCCCTCTCTCTCTGCAGCACACTGCCAGTTGTTCTCTGGACTCCAGGCCACAGAAGCTAGAGGGGCCGCAGGAGACAAGCACACGGTCCTCAGGCAGCAAACAAGAAAAAATCAGCAACATAGCAGAAGGTAAAGTCACCAGAGTCCCAGGTGACCACAGGCTGCTTTCCCCATTGAGGGTGAGAGCTGACTGGTGGTGATTTAACCTGAGGGCCACCGCTCCTCAGGCGAGGGGCGAGGTTGTAAAGGTGGGGCCTTAATGAATAACCTCAGCCAAAAAGGCAATTGAACCATAAACCAGCTGTCCAGCCAACAGAGTTAAACAAGCTGCCTTAGACACACAAAAATAGCCGTTTGAAGCCAAATGGCCACAATTATAAGATGGAGTGGGAGCTGAGTGTGAATGAGGGATTGAGTGAGAGCTGAGTGAGGGATTGAGTAGGAGCTGAGTGAGGAATTGAGTAGGAGATGAGTGTGAGTGATGGATTGAGTGAGAGTTGAGTGTGAGTGAGGCTGTGTGAGGGAGGCTGTGTGAGGGAGAGTTGAGTGTGAGTGAGGCTGTGTGACGGAGACAGTGTGAGGGAGGCTGTGTGAGGGAGGCTGTGTGAGGGAGGCTGTGTGAGTGAGGCTGTGTGACGGAGACAGTGTGAGGGAGGCTGTGTGAGGGAGGCTGTGTGACGGAGACAGTGTGAGGGAGGCTGTGTGAGGGAGGCTGTGTGAGGGAGGCTGTGTGAGTGAGGCTGTGTGACGGAGACAGTGTGAGGGAGGCTGTGTGAGGGAGGCTGTGTGACGGAGACAGTGTGAGGGAGGCTGTGTGAGGGAGGCTGTGTGAGGGAGGCTGTGTGAGGGAGGCTGTGTGAGGGAGGCTGTGTGAGGGAGGCTGTGTGAGTGAGGCTGTATGAGTGAGGCTGTGTGAGGGAGAGTTGAGTGAGTGAGGCTGTGTGAGGGAGAGTTGAGTGTGAGTGAGGCTGTGCGAGGGAGGCTGTGTGAGGGAGAGTTGAGTGTGAGTGAGGCTGTGTGAGGGAGGCTGTGTGAGGGAGGCTGTGTGAGGGAGGCTGTGTGAGTGAGGCTGTGTGAGGGAGAGTTGAGTGTGAGTGAGGCTGTGTGAGGGAGAGTTGAGTGTGAGGGAGGCTGTGCGAGGGAGGATGTGTGAGGGAGGCTGTGTGAGGGAGGCTGTGTGAGGGAGGCTGTGTGAGGGAGGCTGTGTGAGGGAGGCTGTGCGAGTGAGGCTGTGTGACGGAGGCTGTGTGAGGGAGAGTTGAGTGTGAGGGAGAGTTGAGTGTGAGGGAAGCTGTGTGAGGGAGGCTGTGTGAGGGAGGCTGTGTGAGGGAGGCTGTGCGAGGGAGGCTGTGCGAGGGGGGCTGTGTGAGGGAGAGTTGAATGTGAGGGAGAGTTGAGTGTGAGGGAGGCTGTGAGGGAGGCTGTGTGAGGGAGGCTGTGTGAGGGAGGCTGTGTGAGGGAGGCTGAGCGAGGGAGGCTGAGCGAGGGAGGCTGAGCGAGGGAGGCTGAGCGAGGGAGGCTGAGCGAGGGAGGCTGAGCGAGGGAGGCTGTGTGAGGGAGGCTGTGTGAGGGAGGCTGTGTGAGGGAGAGTTGAGTGTGAGGGAGAGTTGAGTGTGAGGGAGGCTGTGTGAGGGAGGCTGTGTGAGGGAGGCTGTGTGAGGGAGAGTTGAGTGAGGGAGAGTTGAGTGTGAGGGAGGCTGTGTGAGGGAGGCTGTGTGAGGGAGAGTTGAGTGTGAGGGAGAGTTGAGTGTGAGGGAGGCAGTGTGAGGGAGGCTGTGTGAGGGAGAGTTGAGTGTGAGGGAGAGTTGAGTGTGAGGGAGAGTTGAGTGTGAGGGAGGCTGTGTGAGGGAGGCTGTGCGAGGGAGGCTGTGCGAGGGAGGCAGTGCGAGGGAGGCTGTGCGAGGGAGGCTGTGCGAGGGAGGATGTGTGAGGGAGAGTTGAGTGTGAGGGAGGCTGTGTGAGGGAGAGTTGAGTGAGGGAGGCTGTGTGAGGGAGGCTGTGTGAGGGAGGCTGTGTGAGGGAGGCTGTGTGAGGGAGGCTGTGTGAGGGAGGCTGTGTGAGGGAGGATGTGCGAGGGAAGCTGTGTGAGGGAGAGTTGAGTGTGAGGGAGGCTGTGTGAGGGAGGATGTGCGAGGGAAGCAGTGTGAGGGAGAGTTGAGTGTGAGGGAGGCTGTGTGAGGGAGGCTGTGTTGAGTGTGAGGGAGGCTGTGCGAGGGAGGCTGTGCGAGGGAGGCTGTGCGAGGGAGGCTGTGTGAGGGAGAGTTGAGTGTGAGGGAGGCTGTGTGAGGGAGGCTGTGTGAGGGAGAGTTGAGTGTGAGGGAGGCTGTGTGAGGGAAGCCGTGTGAGGGAGAGTTGAGTGCGAGGGAGGCTGTGTGAGGGAGGCTGTGTGAGGGAGGCTGTGTGAGGGAGAGTTGAGTGCGAGGGAGGCTGTGCGAGAGAGGCTGTGCGAGGGAGGCTGTGCGAGGGAGGCTGTGCGAGGGAGAGTTGAGTGAGGTAGGCTGTGCGAGGGAGGGCTGTGCGAGGGAGGCTGTGCGAGGGAGGCTGTGCGAGGGAGGCTGTGTGAGGGAGGCTGTGTGAGGGAGGCTTGAGTGTGAGGGAGGCTGTGTGAGGGAGAGTTGAGTGTGAGGGAGGCTGTGTGAGGGAGGCTGTGTGAGGGAGGCTGTGTGAGGGAGGCTGTGTGAGGGAGGCTGTGCGAGGGAGGCTGTGCGAGGGAGGCTGTGTGAGGGAGAGTTGAGTGTGAGGGAGACTGTGTGAGGGAGGCTGTGCGAGGGAGGCTGTGCGAGGGAGGCTGTGCGAGGGAGGCTGTGCGAGGGAGGCTGTGCGAGGGAGAGTTGAGTGAGGGAGGCTGTGTGAGGGAGGCTGTCGCGGGAGAGAGAGTGTTGAGTGAGGCAGTGAGTGAGGCTGTGTGAGGGAGGCTGTGTGAGGAGGGCTGTGTGAGGGAGGCGTGTGTGAGGGAGGCTGTGTGAGGGAGGCTGTGCGAGGGAGGCTGTGCGAGGGAGGCTGTGCGAGGGAGAGTTGAGTGTGAGGGAGGCTGTGTGAGGAGGCTGTGTGAGGGAGGCAGTGTGAGGGAGGCAGTGTGATGGAGGCAGTGTGAGGGAGGCTGTGAGGGGGCTGTGTGAGGGAGAGTTGAGTGTGAGGGAGGCTGTGTGAGGGAGGCTGTGTGAGGGAGGCTGTGTGAGGGAGAGTTGAGTGTGAGGGAGGCTGTGTGAGGGAGGCTGTGTGAGGGAGAGTTGAGTGAGGGAGGCTGTGTGAGGGAGGCTGAGCGAGGGAGGCTGAGCGGAGGGAGGCTGTGTGAGGGAGAGTTGAGTGTGAGGGAGGCTGTGTGAGGGAGCTGTGTGAGGGAGGCTGTGTGAGGGAGGCTGTGTGAGGGAGGCTGTGCGAGGGAGGCTGTGCGAGGGAGAGTTGAGTGTGAGGGAGAGTTGAGTGTGAGGGAGAGTTGAGTGTGAGGGAGGCTGTGTGAGGGAGGCTGTGTGAGGGAGGCTGTTGAGGAGGCTGTGTGAGGGAGGCTGTGTGA